>NC_134405.1:43234964-43478429 GCF_038048845.1 Mixophyes fleayi
TCAATTTGTTAGCAGCCAATTAACCTACCAGTATGTTTTTGGTGTGTGGGAGGAAACCCAGCAAACACGGGGAGAGCATACAAACTCCTTACAGATAAGGCCATCGTTGGGAATTAAGCTCATGACCCCAGTGCTGTAAGGCAGAAGTGCTAACCACTGAGCCACCGTGCTGCCCAACCTAAAACACCTTCGTGGCATGGTGGGTGGGAATTTCTACTCTGTTCTCCTGATTCCCTTATTTAAACATGTATAATCCCTTCTGGTCACCCCCTTTACTCCTCCCTCTTCTTCTCCATTGGTTCAATCCTAACCAGCTCCCCCTCCATTTCACACCTGATATTCCTACTCATTCCCTCTTATCTCCTCTACCTTCACCTACTTAGTGCAGGGATGGCCCCAGCCTTGGCCCTTATGTTCCTTCAGTCCTAACTATCCCTCTGTCTTCTTTTATGGAAACGGTACTGGAACTGCCAGTCTCATACCAGTATACATACCTCCCTACTGCCCCACTGGACAGTCCTGACTCAAGGTGTCTGTCCACTATCCCAACTATCGGCACCTTGGTCAGAGCGCTGGGTATGTTCCCTCCACTACCGCTCCGCACGGCGGGAAACAATATACGGATGATGCCCGCACACCTGCCACTGCGGGTGCAGTATTGCACAGGAAATTTTAGGGCAAGGGAGAAGAAAATGGGAAAGGTTGGCCTAGCGCTCCCCTGATGTTTAGCCAGCCCCATTGTGACATGCCCATTGCCCATAGTGTGTGCACTATGTCACTATTCAATGAGTACTGAAGTTTGTATGAACATAGCCAAATAGAGGGCAAATTGCATTTCTGTATTGTCCCAGCATCTCAAGCAAAATCATACTCCAGCCACTATAATTTTGATGTTATTATTATTAGTTTTATTATTTATATAGCGCCAACATATTACACAATGCTCTACGGAGATTTTTAATGATTCACCTCAGTCTATGCCTCCGTGGAGCTTACAATCTAAATTCCCTATACCCGCACACTAGCCTCAGTTTTATAGGAAGACAGTTACCCTACCAGTATATTTTCAGACAGTGGTAGGAATCTGAAGTACCTGGAAATAAACAGGTCCCACCACTTTTGCCCCGAACTGTGGCTGGCCCACCCAAATCATTACCATTTGGTGACACCATGTGCCCATTTCCCGGAGGACTCCTACATTTTTCTCACCAAAAATTTGGAATGCAATGTAAAGTCACTGCTAGTAATATGGAAGAGCTTCCAATGTATGTATATAAAGAGAATATTGACATTTAATTTGGAAACAATAAGTGCGCTTGACATGAGAATCCTGTCGCTTGCTTTGGAATCTGTGCTTTAGTCTTGGCATTCTATGAGGCCCCATAGTTTGGTTTAGCCTCAGGCCCCATAGTTTAATGAGACGGACCTGCTTCCCTAGCCCATGCGACCTTCAGCAAATCCCAGCCTGCAGTACAGATTCCTAGATGTGAATGTATAGGTTACATATTGCATGATCCAGTAATGGAGACAGGAGATTATTGCAGGTTTAAAATGGATTTATAATTCTGAGGAAGAAAGAAAACATTTTCCTTTGATGTGTGTACAGAAATGGCAGCAGGGAATATTTAAATATCAAAGTAGATACAGTTTTTGGAAAGTGATAATCACATAGTGAGGATAGATTATGCTGAACAAAGGTTTATTATGTTAAACCCACCCTTGCGTCTTGCTACCATTTGAAATGTGTCATTACACCTAATCCTTAATTGTTACTTGATCAATGTGAATAAGAATTCTTACAGATGGGTTCTGGGATTCAACAGATGTCGGCTAGTTTGGGAGTTCTTAAAACAACTGAATCTCAAGAAGTTTATAAGTAGAAGGATACTTCCTAATGATATAATCCATATGAAAATGTAGTTTTAAATGGTGTTAACAATTGTTAACCCGAAACATCTTTTTAAATGACTTTTCTCTTTAAAGCAGGAATAAATAATTTGAGAATAGATTCACCAAATAATGCCGGCCCAAAATCATGACTCATTCCACAAAAGAAAACCACAGGAGGTTTGTTCATCCATATTAATTCACTCAGTAAGCAGTCAGACTGTGAAATAAGTGAGAAATAAAGTAAAGTTTATGTAGTTCAGGCAGTGTTCAAAGATAGAAGGAAGGTGTATGTAGTTCAGGTAACAGACATATTCTGCATTCACTATAGATAAAAGGAAGGTGTATGTAGTTCAGGTAACAGACATATTCTGCCTTTACTATGGGTAGAAGGAAGGTGTATGTAGTTCAGATAACAGACATATTCTGCATTCACTAAAGATAGAAGGAAGGTGTATGTAGTTCAGGCAACAGACATCTTCTGCCTTTACTATGGGTAGAAGGAAGGTGTATGTAGTTCAGGTAACAGACATTCTGCCTTCACTAAAGATAGAAGGAAGGTGTATGTAGTTCAGGTAACATACATATTCTGCCTTCACTAAAGATAGAAGGAAGGTGTATGTAGTTCAGGTAACAGACATATTCTGCCTTCACTTTAGATAGAAGGAAGGTGTATGTAGTTCAGGCAGTGGTCAGATTGCATTTAATGAGGTCAGAAGAAATGGTTCTGTATGCTGTCATATTCTTCATTGACCAAAGAGAAGATCAGAAGATAGGTTATTTGAATGTAGCTCAGGAAACAGTCAGATTCTGCATTTAATATGGGAAAGGTCATATTTTAAAAAAAATCTTTAGGGGAAGAGTGGGGGGGGGGGGGTATTTAGTCCCTGTCCCTCTTTTCCACTTCTATTAGTGGTAGTGGGCCACAGATGCGTTTCAGCAGAGACAGGCAGGCAGAGTATGCTGCCTGGTGTTTAAAACACAATCAGAGCAGCCGAGCGGGATTATCTGTCTGCCTCTCCGCCATCACGGACCAGCGCATAGTATGCGGCCCCAGGCTAGGGGTCATTGACCTGGATTACACCCCCTGGATTCGCCACTGATTAAGGGTAGGAAGACGGTGTAGGCCGCTCAGGCAGCAGTCAGATTCTGCATTCACTGAGGATAGAGGGAACATGAATATAGTTCATGCAGTTGTTTCAGATTGGTAGCAGAGTTATTAATAAATTATAGTACTATATACTGTTTCGGGACATGGCTGATGTAGGTGTGCAGACAGAAGGGGCAGGAGTTTCATAAAAACTGTCTAATTGGGCCAGGTAATTAATGGATAGACCAGTGTCTGATATTTGTTCAGAAGCTTCTACTCAGATAAGTCTGGATTCTATGATTTTCCATGGTAATGTGGACAGTTGGGGTAGTCTATGAATGATAAGAGCACCCATGGACTTTCCCTCATTAGGTATGTTGGATTTCCTGGGCCTGCTGAAATGTCTGACAAGTGGATACCCGGCTGAGCAACCTTCTGAAAGTATTCAACAATGTTGTCCCTTTTGCTTTACTTAATACCTTGGTGTGATCCTTTGTGTTCTAGACCAGTGGATCACAAACTTTTTTAGTTTAAGGCACCCTTAGGGTCTCCATAAATTTTTCAAGGCACCCCTAACTCAAAATTATAACCAAGTAGTCCCCCGCTTTGCTTACCACTGGTCCTGGCCGAGGCACCCCTGTGGGATCGCTGCGGCACCCCAAGGAGCCTAGACGCACAGTTTGGGAACCACAGTTCTAGACACTGAGCTATAACAGATGATACTAAATGGATAGAATAATGTCCACTGAACTTTCAGGTCAGGAAGGTTAGAGCGGAATTATGACTGTGAATCTACTCTTTCATGGAAGTGCCGGAACACATCACCAGTGGTTGAGACGGCATGGGGAAATGTCACTCACAAGATTTCTAGACCTGGAGTTGGGCCAGTTGCCCCTCTGCCGGCGCCTGTGCTGTGCCGCGGCCGTCCACCATCTTGACTGTGTTTCTGCGCATGTGCAAACCTAGAGGGTCCTTTATACCTTTTCCTTTATTTGTATTGGCTATCCATTAGCCTTTTCCCTATTTAAAGCACCTCTGACCCCTCCTTAGTTGTCTGACCTTGATTCTCACCTCCTCGTGTCAGCTGTGTACTCTGTTCTTGTGGCTGCAGTTACTTTCAGCATTCCTGCCTCATTACACTGGTTGATGATTTTTCTACCTGCATCTCACCTGTTGGCCAGATACTTCTCAGCCACCTCCGTGGTAAACCTGCCTCCCGCTGTATGCTGTAGTGACCGCTGCATCTCACCTGTTGGCTGGATGCTTCTCAGCCACCTCCGTGGTAAACCTGCCTCCCGCTGTATGCTGTAGTGACCGCTGCTTCTCACCTGTTGGCCGGATACTTCTCAGCAACATCCGTGGTAAACCTGCCTCCCGTTGTATGCTGTAGTGACCGCTGCATCTCACCTGTTGGCCGGATACTTCTCAGCCACCTCCGTGGTAAACCTGCCTCCTGCTGTATGCTGTAGTGACCGCTGCTTCTCACCTGTTGGCCGGATACTTCTCAGCCACCTCCGTGGTAAACCTGCCTCCTGCTGTATGCTGTAGTGACCGCTGCTTCTCACCTGTTGGCTGGATACTTCTCAGCCACATCAGTGGTAAACCTGCCTCCCGCTGTATGCTGTAGTGACCGCTGCTTCTCACCTATTGGCCGGATACTTCTCAGCCACCTCCGTGGTAAAACCTGCCTCCCGCTGTATGCTGTAGTGACCACTGCTTCTCACCTGTTGGCTGAGTGCTTCTCAGCCACATCCGTGGTAAACCTGCCTCCTGCTGTATGCTGTAGTGACCGCTGCTTCTCACCTGTTGGCCGAGTGCTTCTCAGCCACATCCGTGGTAAACCTGCCTCCCGCTGTATGCTGTAGTGACCGCTGCTTCTCACCTATTGGCCGGATACTTCTCAGCCACCTCCGTGGTAAAACCTGCCTCCCGCTGTATGCTGTAGTGACCACTGCTTCTCACCTGTTGGCCGAGTGCTTCTCAGCCACATCCGTGGTAAACCTGCCTCCTGCTGTATGCTGTAGTGACCGCTGCTTCTCACCTGTTGGCCGGATGCTTCTCAGCCACCTTCGTGGTAAACCTGCCTCCTGCTGTATGCTGTAGTGACCGCTGCTTCTCACCTGTTGGCCAGATAGTTCTCAGCCACATCCGTGGTAAACCTGCCTCCCGCTGTATGCTGTAGTGACCGCTGCATCTCACCTGTTGGCCGGATACTTCTCAGCCACCTCCGTGGTAAACCTGCCTCCCGCTGTATGCTGTAGTGACCGCTGCATCTCACCTGTTGGCCGGATGCTTCTCAGCCACCTTCGTGGTAAACCTGCCTCCTGCTGTATGCTGTAGTGACTGCTGCTTCTCACCTGTTGGCCGGATGCTTCTCAGCCACCTTCGTGGTAAACCTGCCTCCTGCTGTATGCTGTAGTGACCGCTACTTCTCACCTGTTGGCCGGATGCTTCTCAGCCACCTTCGTGGTAAACCTGCCTCCTGCTGTATGCTGTAGTGACCGCTGCTTCTCACCTGTTGGCCGGATAGTTCTCAGCCACATCCGTGGTAAACCTGCCTCCCGCTGTATGCTGTAGTGACCGCTGCATCTCACCTGTTGGCCGGATGCTTCTCAGCCACCTTCGTGGTAAACCTGCCTCCCGCTGTATGCTGTAGTGACCGCTGCATCTCACCTGTTGGCCGGATGCTTCTCAGCCACCTTCGTGGTAAACCTGCCTCCCGCTGTATGCTGTAGTGACCTCTGCATCTCACCTGTTGGCCGGATGCTTCTCAGCCACCTTCGTGGTAAACCTGCCTCCCGCTGTATGCTGTAGTGACCACTGCTTCTCACCTGTTGGCTGAGTGCTTCTCAGCCACATCCGTGGTAAACCTGCCTCCTGCTGTATGCTGTAGTGACCGCTGCTTCTCACCTGTTGGCCGAGTGCTTCTCAGCCACATCCGTGGTAAACCTGCCTCCCGCTGTATGCTGTAGTGACCGCTGCTTCTCACCTATTGGCCGGATACTTCTCAGCCACCTCCGTGGTAAAACCTGCCTCCCGCTGTATGCTGTAGTGACCACTGCTTCTCACCTGTTGGCCGAGTGCTTCTCAGCCACATCCGTGGTAAACCTGCCTCCTGCTGTATGCTGTAGTGACCGCTGCTTCTCACCTGTTGGCCGGATGCTTCTCAGCCACCTTCGTGGTAAACCTGCCTCCTGCTGTATGCTGTAGTGACCGCTGCTTCTCACCTGTTGGCCAGATAGTTCTCAGCCACATCCGTGGTAAACCTGCCTCCCGCTGTATGCTGTAGTGACCGCTGCATCTCACCTGTTGGCCGGATACTTCTCAGCCACCTCCGTGGTAAACCTGCCTCCCGCTGTATGCTGTAGTGACCGCTGCATCTCACCTGTTGGCCGGATGCTTCTCAGCCACCTTCGTGGTAAACCTGCCTCCTGCTGTATGCTGTAGTGACTGCTGCTTCTCACCTGTTGGCCGGATGCTTCTCAGCCACCTTCGTGGTAAACCTGCCTCCTGCTGTATGCTGTAGTGACCGCTACTTCTCACCTGTTGGCCGGATGCTTCTCAGCCACCTTCGTGGTAAACCTGCCTCCTGCTGTATGCTGTAGTGACCGCTGCTTCTCACCTGTTGGCCGGATAGTTCTCAGCCACATCCGTGGTAAACCTGCCTCCCGCTGTATGCTGTAGTGACCGCTGCATCTCACCTGTTGGCCGGATGCTTCTCAGCCACCTTCGTGGTAAACCTGCCTCCCGCTGTATGCTGTAGTGACCGCTGCATCTCACCTGTTGGCCGGATGCTTCTCAGCCACCTTCGTGGTAAACCTGCCTCCCGCTGTATGCTGTAGTGACCTCTGCATCTCACCTGTTGGCCGGATGCTTCTCAGCCACCTTCGTGGTAAACCTGCCTCCCGCTGTATGCTGTAGTGACCGCTGCATCTCACCTGTTGGCCGGATACTTCTCAGCCACCTTCGTGGTAAACCTGCCTCCTGCTGTATGCTGTAGTGACCGCTGCTTCTCACCTGTTGGCCGGATAGTTCTCAGCCACATCCGTGGTAAACCTGCCTCCCGCTGTATGCTGTAGTGACCGCTGCATCTCACCTGTTGGCCGGATACTTCTCAGACACCTTCGTGGTAAACCTGGCTCCCGCTGCATGCTGTAGTGACCGCTGCATCTCACCTGTTGGCCGGATACTTCTCAGCCACCTTCGTGGTAAACCTGCCTCCTGCTGTATGCTGTAGTGACTGCTGCTTCTCACCTGTTGGCCGGATGCTTCTCAGCCACCTCCGTGGTAAACCTGCCTCCTGCTGTATGCTGTAGTGACTGCTGCTTCTCACCTGTTGGCCGGATACTTCTCAGCCACCTTCGTGGTAAACCTGCCTCCTGCTGTATGCTGTTGTGACCGCTGCTTCTCACCTGTTGGCCGGATGCTTCTCAGCCACCTTCGTGGTAAACCTGCCTCCTGCTGTATGCTGTAGTGACCGCTGCTTCTCACCTGTTGGCCGGATGCTTCTCTGCCACCTTCGTGGTAAACCTGCCTCCTGCTGTATGCTGTAGTGACCGCTGCTTCTCACCTGTTGGCCGGATAGTTCTCAGCCACATCCGTGGTAAACCTGCCTCCCGCTGTATGCTGTAGTGACCGCTGCATCTCACCTGTTGGCTGGATGCTTCTCAGCCACCTTCGTGGTAAACCTGCCTCCCGCTGTATGCTGTAGTGACCGCTGCATCTCACCTGTTGGCCGGATGCTTCTCAGCCACCTTCGTGGTAAACCTGCCTCCCGCTGTATGCTGTAGTGACCTCTGCATTTCACCTGTTGGCCGGATGCTTCTCAGCCACCTTCGTGGTAAACCTGCCTCCTGCTGTATGCTGTAGTGACCGCTGCATCTCACCTGTTGGCCGGATGCTTCTCAGCCACCTTCGTGGTAAACCTGCCTCCTGCTGTATGCTGTAGTGACCGCTGCTTCTCACCTGTTGGCCGGATAGTTCTCAGCCACCTTCGTGGTAAACCTGCCTCCCGCTGTATGCTGTAGTGACCGCTGCATCTCACCTGTTGGCCGGATACTTCTCAGCCACCTTCGTGGTAAACCTGCCTCCTGCTGTATGCTGTAGTGACCGATGCATCTCACCTGTTGGCCGGATAGTTCTCAACCACATCCGTGGTAAACTTGTCATTCATTGACTTTTGTTCTATTATCGTTTTTCTAACCATTTACTGGCCATCTCTCATTCTGTCAGTAGTAAAGCTACCTCTGGCTGACGACCACTGGCCGTGCTATATTTCTCCAGTTGGACTGACCCGTTAGTCTCATATGGGATAACATTACCTCTGTTTGTTTATCCCATAGCATCTGTCTCATGTCTCCGTCTTGCTACAACCATCACATATATATATATATATATATATATATATATATATATATAATTGCTCTTCTGAGTATCATCGCATCATTATTACCGTCTATCTCTATATTTAGCTGTACTCCATTACTCTGCTGCACTCTCTCGAGGACCGCGACCTGCATAGTGACGCCGCAAAAACCCAAACCCTCTTGCGGGGGTCCCTGGAGAAGACCAGTCGCTACATTAGACTCCGCGCCTCGAGAGTAGTGATAACAACTGGCAGAACGCTGGGTCAAGAACTCTAGTGACCGTGACAGGAACATGGACTTATAATGCACAAGTGATATTAATATATGAATAAATTCCTGCAAAAAATATCTGTATAAACAGTGAGTTCTGGTGCTATTATTAATCCAGTGTTCAAAATAATGTATAATGTACTTTGTAAATTACTACAAATATTAAAATTCACCTAGCATTTCTGTGTCTTGAATAAATGGTATATGGTCACAGAACATAAAATTCAGGTTAATTGTATTTTGCCGCACAGCAGGCCAATCGAAGAGATCTGAAGTTCCGGTGATACAATTTTCAAGTTCTGCATTTGCTATGCCATATTGTGGCCTTCCTAACTGTATTTGTTATTCCACACTCCATACATGGTGGCGTTTATAGTTTATTAAATCATTCTGTTCTGTGGTGTGGTGTGGTTGGCATATAATAAGTGAAAAGGTTGGGCAGAAAATCAAATAATAGGGAGAATTCTGTGCGGAACACTTAAAGCCAATATCCACCAAAGAAAGTGCAAAATTCTGCAACCAAACGCGAAATGAGGGAATTTATCTGCAGAACAGTTCTGAAAATTCTGCTCACCTATACTCAATATTTATAAAAAAGTTTTGCAATTTTTCAACAGAAATATTTCCATTAAAACTTCACATTAGAGGTGCTTATCTGCTATGGGTGTCAAGGGTGAGTCAAGGGTGCTCACACTGTCTCCATGACTTATTGGCCCTTGCACCCATAATGCAATCCAGTGGCAGATTATAGTACGGGCAGATGGGGTGACCATGCTGTTAAAGTTTAATAATTGGATGAAGGTGGTGATTAATCATTTCTGTTCATTACAATAAGTTGCAATGCGATTCATACGCAACGGGATTATTATCATAACATTTAAATATGTTTCATGTATTTCTATCTTTTGATCTTAAAATATAAAGTGGTAAAGAGGATAAATAATGTTTCCAACATCTTAATTACATCAAGTTTGGTATCATTTTGTTCGCAATTGCATGAGGACATTTCCGGTGTTATTTATGTAGCGTTTGCATCTTGCGAACGCTACTTGTATATAATATCCCTTTTCATACACCAAATAGTTGGTTCACAGGGATCATAAAGGAACCTGTATGTACAGGTCTAGAGGCAGGAATCTGAAGGAACAATGACCAGAGGAATCATCCAGTGACACGTCAGGATCTTGGGAGGTTAAGACTCTTCGACCTATGAATGTGGACCTTAAAACTGTAGCTGTGTACCTTTGTGATGTCACTGCTTTTTACAAGTGTACTTTGTATAAATTGTTCACGTTCTGATAGAAGCTTGTGTTAGTGCTAACAAGCGCATGCGTATGCATACCAAACTTTGTCTTACAATACTATTGCGAATAAAACCTATGTGCTTTGGAACCACAGCGATCGCATCAAAGAATCTTTATTGGTGATGATAATTTCAGACTTAACAACCTGGGGGTCTTCGCAGTAGGTTAGCCAACACGTCTATCCCATCTGCCCCTAGGTGATGAGGGTCCAAACTGATTCTTTTGTAAAAATGCTTCTAATTGGCCAAGGGATGGGGGACAAAGTTCCCACTCCAGGGGTCCCAATATTGTTCATTAGCCAAGTTCAAGGGTGGATATCAGTGCTTTTTAGCATGTAGTTGGTAACCTCTGAGAAAGAGGGCACTGAGGATTATGCAGCCACCAATATGGGCACCAGTGTGCGTCTATTTAGCAATTAAGCAGGATAAGATTCTCCTGAAACGCAGGGATGCCATGATGACTTGCCTCCATGATAAATCCTGAGAGCAAATTTCTTAGAAATAGGTCAACCACTTTGCTATCCGTGGCCCAATGAAATCTAAGTATAATAATTTTTTTCTTCTAATATAAAGCATCCATGGGAATTAATGCATAGATTGCACCCTGTGAGCCTGAGTCATTAAGGCAAAAAAGGAGTAAATATTCTCTGGGACAAACCATGTTACAATGCAAGGGGTGCAAGTTAGTTTATTATTTTGTACATGAGTTAAATACTGGCTGTTTTATCATCTAGCACACAAATATTTGCTAGCTTTATTATTACACTGAAATATAAAGTTAATCTAGGACATGTCCTACCCCAACTATAAGTCTGTCCCCACATTTTAAAATTACCTCCCCTTCCAATGCAACATGGTTTTGCCCAGGTGCAAACGTTACTCCTTTTTTATACTTTGCTCTCCTTAATGACTCAGACCCTGTATGTTTATATTTATATAGTATAAGCAAACACATGCCAAACACACACAGTAAGACTACAGAGTATATTCAACTTCCCCTAGAATACTATAAAATGTATAACAAATTACTAATATAAAAAAGGCACTGGACTAGAAGATTATTTCTTACCTGTCCACAAATAGTACTTGAGCAGCCACACTTTTATTTTTAATAGATAATAATAATAATTATTTACATAGTGCCTTTCTCCAATAATATTTAAAGCACTTTATATTGTTGCTGAGGGAATGGCAGCAACCTTGGGCACACTCAGGTGCCAATTTATGGAATCATTCACATCAGTTCCTGCCCCATTAGAGCTTACAGTTTAAATTCCCTACCACACATACACAGCCTAGGGTCCATTTTTATTAGAAGCCAATTAGCTTACCAGAATGATTTTAGACTGTGTAGGAGGAAACCGAAGCACCTTTAGGAAACCCAAGCAAAACGGAAGAACTTGCAAAGTCCACACAGATCGGGCCACGGTGGCTATCAAACTCATGACAGCAGCACTGTGTGAAAACAATGCATTTTTAGATTATGCTATATGCGTGTGTGCATTCTTGTGTGTGTGTGGAGGGGGCGCATCTAGTTTGTCTGTTTTAGTTTACCTGTTGAAATCTTATGTACAATTTGCACAAAATAAATCCTATTGTTTATGAATCAGATGCATTTGTACGTACCTAAATATGATAATTTCTCTTGTTCTGTATTCTTTATGTATGAACACTTGCACACTACTACTCTTTTCTGTATTGTGTATAATTCTCAGGACCAGTTTTTGTTTCAGCACATATGTATGAAGAACTGGTCAGTGTCAATCTGCGGGGTATATCATTCTTAAAGGTTTACTCCGCTGGAAACTGATTTTGCCTAATTCAATTCAAAATGTTGGTTACTGAATAAATTTCATGATACTTGACATATGACCTCTGCATAAAATTGCCAGCTTAAAACACAGACGTAGGTTGTTGCTGCAATTTGACAGATAGGTTGTTAAGAACTGTCAGTCCTTGGCAAACGTTGCAACCATTGTAAACAATCAGTGCCTTAATTTGTATGTTTGGTTACAGATATTGTTAAGCAGTGATTGTTCGTAACAACCTATTTGTCAAATAGCAGCAACAGTATTTTTCTACATTTTAAGCAGAAAACTTCAGGCAGAATTTCTATTACAAGTATCAGGAGTTATTATAGTAAGTTGTAATACCCAGCACAATGATTTTAATTAGGCAAATCAATTTTAGTGGTGTTGCCTTTAAGTATTTGTTCTTATTCCGGAAGAAAGGACTGAACAGTACCATCTCGTTTGTTCTATATGCTAGTTGTTCTATATCCTTGTTGTTCTATATGCTAGATGTTGCATACATTGAATTCCTGTCTCTGGTACAAGCACTTTCACAATGATTCATCTTGTGCCAATTTTTCGAAACCATTTTACTTTTGAAAGCTAAGCCGGTGTTCCAGCTGCTGTAATGGGGATTCACTAGTATTGATTGTTACAGAGAGGAGCCTCTAAGAGCAAGAGGTGTCTAGAGCAGCTGACAGACACAGCTGGGAATTCATTGTGACACTAAGAGGATTCTGGGAGTATCCCGCACACACCCTCCCATACATGATTTAGGGTAACGCTAGACAGGCACTATGGAACACTTTGTGGCCAGAAATATTTGAATTCTGAAGGGACAAAACTGTGAGATAGAGATACATTTAGTTGGACACTGCGACAGAGGTGTGATTCTTAAATAGACAATAGACACTTTAGTGTTTTTTATGTTTAATCTGTATAAATATTGGGCATTCTTATCAAAAAAAGTAATGTTAAAATGTTTCTTTTCTTTTTATTGATTTGGAATCACTGTGTGTGCAGCGGCATTGTATTCTTACAGAGAACATTCAGTATTCACTTAATCACATCTGGGGGGGGGGGTCATTGACAGCCAGAGGTGCATGCAATCGCCCCCCCTAGCAGACACTTGCTGCCAACGGCTGCACACTATGTGCAGGTCCGTCCAGCCGTGACAGGCAGGGACAGTGTGCTGCCCGGCTGCTCTGACTGTGTTTAAAACACAGAGCAGCCGGGCAGCACACTGTCCCTGCCTGTCACGGCTGGACGGACCTGCACATAGTGTGCAGCCGTCGGCAGCCTAAGATGCTAGAAAGGGGCGGGGCCTAAATCCCCCCCCTCCCTCAATCGCCCCGGGTACAGCATTTTTCTAGATCCGCCCCTGGACCCAGCAGCCTATAAGGAGCATTTTAAAAGAAAAAAATGCAGGTGGCCCAGTGACCCAGTCCAAAGTAGCCCAGTATGGGACCGGCCCATGGGGCAGATGCCCCCCTGCCCAGTCGGCTCCTGCTTGTGAAGTAGATTGGCTGTGGTCAACCAAACCAGAAGAGCATGTGGTGCATTCACTTCCCTGATCTTCTCCACGCTCTGGTTCCGAGTAATAGGGTGTGACTGAATTATTGGAAGACCTCTCAGAGGCCCACGTGAGCAGACCATTTTCTCAGGTATGGTGCTAGCTGGAGATACTCTCTATAATGTTGCCTAGAAGTATGCAGCCTGTGGCTCTATAGCTGTTGTCAAACTACAATTCCAAGCATGCCCGGCCAACCTTTGTCATCTTGGACTTGCAGTCTCACATAAGGCCACCGTAAACTGGCGACACACACTATGATATTGCAGCCAACAATGGGTAATTGGCAGAATATCGCAGAGAATGTGTCACCAAATCGGCCGCAATCAATAGGATCGTTATTGGGCATGGAGTGAAATGTGGGAAAATGATATCAGTTTGTATTAGTGGTAATCTCCCGGTCACTAGTACAGGGTGCAATGAAGCAGAAGTGATCTGGCTTATTTGGCCAATAATGCGTTTGGCCAAATCCCGTCATTTAAACCTTGGTTCCCATATAAGGGTTATATGATAATACTGGCATAGCCACAGGAGGTACAAGACGGCACTCTGTATGCAGGCACCAAATCCCAATTATTTCTGAGACAAATGATGTTATAAAACAGAATCTGAGAGAGACAAAGCGTGTAGAAGATAGGACCATCTCCTACAATAAATCAGTTCTGTTTTTATTACATTAGCCTATTTAGAGCACTAAACATTGACTAAGTGTTTTCCATTAACTCCTGAGTGATACTTTAAAGTTACATATTTACATAGAATCTGCTTCTCCTTCACATTGTCGCCTTGTCCTGTCACTGTCCCTCCCAGACGCCCCCTGATTGTCGCACACACCAGCTGCCTGAGATCATCAGGTTCTGCATTCTTCCACTCAAAGATCATTTTACACTTGTAGCCTACAGAGGAGATGAAAGGGTTCCACTTGCGGAATGAACAGGCTTCCCTAAATAATCCAAGATGGTATACAGAGCATTCCATCCATTAGCAGCGTGGACATTGGCCTCCACCATTTCTCTAACACACGTAACAGGTTTACCTATAACATTTTTATGGCTTCAGTTTTGGAACCACTGCCCTACACACGTCCGATACAACTCAACAATCATCAACTTAAACAGAAACTTAAATACAAGTTAGTCCAATATGGACAAAAATATATGTCGAAGTTCCCATACTATGGTAGGACTTCCAATGCTTGGCATTTTGGGGAAGAAAATTGCTGGTGTTTCCTCTGTATTTTTAAGGGTAAAAGCTGCACTGCAATATGAATGTGGTGAGGTCATTAGTAAACATTTATTGTAGGCTGGGGCTGTCTTGTAATAGTCACTGTCCCTTATGTGTGTTTTTGTGGGCTTACTGCTTTGTAGAACTGTATAATATGCTGTGTTCATGCTGAAACATATCCAATTGTTTACAGAGGTGTGTGACTATGAATTTATAAACAATATACACTATTAGTTTACACTAATCTTAAGAGTGCCTCTTTTGTAATTCCTCCACTGACTTTTAAGGATAACTCCATCTCTGCAATGCTGTCCTGCTGCTAAATCAGACTCCAGGGGGTATATTTACTAAACTGCGGATTTGAAAAAGTGGAGATGTTGACTATAGCAACCAATCAGATTCTAGTTATCAGTTCTTTGGTACATTCTACAAAATGACAGCTAGAATCTGATTGGTTGCTATAGGCAACATCTCTACTTTTTCAAACCCGCAGATTAGTAAATATACCCCCAAGACTTTAAGCAGGCCATTAAAACTTATCTTTTCATCAAAGCCTACGAGTTCTCCTCCAAAGGCTGGGTACACATTATCCAAAATTTCTCCCAATGCGATATTCTTAACGATTTTACCAACGATTAAAATAAAACAAAAAAAAACAGTCCCAATCAGCTGCCAATTCATGTGTACACACTATACACATTTTACACAATATTCCTTCAGATCTGTGCTCTTCATCTGCTGAAAAGATCGTGACTCTGCACACTCCATAGAGATCTATGGACACTGTAGGCCGTGAGTGCATACACACTGCAGGATTAGAACGACATTGTTCCATCATTTGAACGAGATTTTTAGTTCAGTTTAAAAATCAAATGAAATGATATGATGAGCTCTGGAACGATAATCGTTCATCGCTGCATCGCACACACTAATGCAATATCGAGCAGAACGATTGTTTATCGTATGATTGGTCCGATAATCGTCTGAAAACCCTGTAGTGTACCCAGCCTAACACTCATCCTCCTTGGCAATCCCTACACCAACTCCCCCCACCTAGTGTTTCCCTCCTTGTGTCCGCCCCTCCCCTTAGAATGTAAGCTCTCTCGTGTTTTCCTGCCTACACTTTCCTATTTCCTCCGAACCTTTGCCATGAGCCATCTGCCCGGTTTTGAGCCTCAGTCCCCAGCATCTCTCAGCCTGTCTCTTGCACCCACACTCCTGGGCACAGGCTTACTTACCTTCTGCTGGTATGACTCTGGTTTATGAACTGTACAACTACTTACGTTATGCTCACTATGTACTCTGTAGTTGTTCTGCCCTGCTATGTAGCTGTTCCGTTTATTGTGTCATTATGTCATTTTCTAGGTTGTTCTAACATAGATGTAGTGCACTGCGGACCCTTTCTTATAATAATAATAATATGAAATGCCCCTAATCTAATTAACAGAAACTCCCCACTAAACTGTTAAACTTGACAAATTACACGTTCAAATAATTACCCATAGACATCTGTTTGAAAATATATACCTGGTTGTCCCATATAACCAAGACACTCAATTACTGTAGCAGTATATGTGTGACTAAGTACTGTACCATTATCACTATTGTTAATTTATATAGCGCCAATCATATAACTATCCTTTTTTTCTCACATCGACTCTATATCTAAATCTTGTTTTGTACATCTATAAAACATTTGCAGAATATGCACATATCTTATACAACACACTGCAAAAACCTTAATTCATGTACTTATCATCTCCCGCATTGACTATTGCAATTCTCTCCTTATTGGTCTTCTCCAAAACAGACTCAAACCCCTACAATCTATTTTGCACGCAGCGGCAAGATTGATTTTCCATGCAAATCGTTATTCCTCTGCTAAATCACACTATGTCTCTACACTAGTTGCCTGTTTTCCACCGAATCCAATATAAAATACTTCTACTAACCTACAAGGTCATCAACATACATCTCCTCTCTTGTCTCAAAATATCTCCCAACTCGGCAACTCCGTTCTGCACAAGATCTGCGTCTCTCATCCACCCTCATTACATCCTCCCGTTCCCGATTACAGGACTTTTCTCGGGCTGCACCCACTCTATGGAATTCTCTCCCCCGCACAATAAGACTCTCCTCTGATCTATAAACTTTCAAGCGTTCTCTGAAAACCCACCTCTTCAGACAAGCTTATAGTATTCCTCAACCACCCTCTTAACCTCATTAGATTACCCTATTACCACCCGTTACACAATTTCACACAAGACAACTACCCCCCGACCAAGATTGTTGTGTGACGGGATCATTTAGTTTACGAATCACTGTTACCTTTGCAGTCTGGCTGGACTGAAATGCAAAATGTAGACCTAACCTCATGTATCAAACTCCCATTGTCCCATAGATTGTAGGCTTGCGAGCAGGACCCTCTCACCTCTTTGTCTGTTTTACCCAGTTTGTTTATTAGTTTACTGTGTTTGTCCCCAATCGTAAAGCGCTACGCAATATATTGTCGCTATATAAAAAAATGATGATGATATTACACAGCGCTGCACTCACACACACACACACACACACACACACACACACACACACACACACGGGTCACTTCTGTCAGAAGCCAATTAAGCTACTAGTATGTTTTTGGAGTGTGGGAGGAAATCGGAGCACCCAGAGGAATCCCACGGAAACACTGGATGAACATGCAAACTCCACATCATCCCCAGACATTAAAGAGAATCAAAGTGGGAAGAGGCAGGTAGTTAATATATCTCCAAATCACCTGACCTCCCTCCTGTCAATCACCCTATGGAGGGCGGGGCCTCTGTGGCTGAGAGCACAACACCGGTAATGACTAGCTGTACATCTGAACCAAACATCCACCCTGTTCCCAATCATCCGTACGCTGGTCTCTTTGAAGGGATTAGACAGAGCAGGTCTGGGAACAAGCATTGTGTTTATTTCACAGTCCAGAAGATAACCTGACATGTGCTGGATGTGATACCATCCCAGATGCTCTCACATGGGACTAGATAAGATTATAGACCCATACACGCAGCGTGTAACACGCTGCACCTCATATCAGCTACTCCAAAACTTTCCCAGCTTTATACATCTTCTTATACATTCTACATACAGTGTCCCTTTCTGCTCTTTATTATTCCTGCGTCTGCGGTATATTAGAGTGTCAGCTCTGCAGGACGTGATTCTCACCCCCAACGTCTGGGTCCTCTTGATCTTTGAGTATCAGCTCTGCAGAACTGGACACTTCTGTTGTACATGTTTCATATAAATACTATCAATAAAACTCATGAGGCGGTCAGACATAAATCTTTCCAAATGCATTTTTTTTTTTTGTTATTACTGTGTGCGCTTTAGTCGCCCCTGACTGTTTCCAGGGGGTTAAACAGGCTACTTACACCCTTCTAAGGGTCTGTGTGTTTGGGTTTAGGAAGATGGCCCATCCCTGGACTTAAACAATTGCAGGATATGAGTGCGCAGTGTCTGGCCACCCTACTTCCCTACAGATAACAAAATGGGACTTAAGACTAATGACACTGACGTAGAAGAATGTAGCGAGGAGCCAGACCATGTGATGTGGAGAATGATGTTTGTGATGGGTTAAAGGGTCGGGTAGAGCAGTATCCGTGTTATGTTTACTGACATGACCGAGATAATTTCTGCTGATACTTTGTTGTCTTATCCTTTTGAGGAGCTATAGCAATCCCAGAGCCACCGCTATTACTATACGTAGGATCTGCTTCCTTTGTACCTGCTGTGGTGACTGTTGATATAGAGTTATGATAGCCAGAGAGTTATGTTTAGTAAATCCGGCTACTTGTGCATCAGTTGTTTTTTGCTTTCTATATGAATGATCGCATTCCGATGTAATCCCAAAAATATACAATTGATCGACACTTGTTACGCATCTGATCATTTGTAATCTGTTCCTTTCAAATTATTTGTTGTTGTTGTTGTTGTTGTTAGTACGTGCGCAAATTAGTACAGTTGCATTGTCATTATGATATGATTGTTACACAGATGATTCAATCGGTTTCAATCTGATTGCTTTTGGATGGCAAAGATCTGCTAAAGACGTTGGGATTATCGATATGACATAAGACCATACAGGATCGATATGTATCTTCTACACACATGTTTATTCTTTAACAATTCCTAAAATGCACCCATAGCATATTACTAAGTGCCTTGTTCAGGCCAGTGGTTCTTAGTGAATTAATGGGCTCCATGCACACGAATAAGTGTGCTTCCCACACAATTGCTGCTTCTGCTCTGTGATAGGTGCACTTTAATTAGTCCATGGTACAGCAGTGCCAACCCCGATAATGGGAAGGAATTCAGAGGTAATGCCCAATGAGGAGCTAGCAGTAGGTTCCCGCAGAATAATTACGACTATGTCATGAAATTTTGTAGGAACATTTGCTGTGTGACTTTTTGTAAGAGCTTGCGAGGGCACATTATCATGAAGTAGCACAAAACTCTGCAGCTTCTGACAGTCCATACAACAAATCATATAAAAAATAAATCATACATAGAACAGAACAAGAACATACAAGGTAAAGGAAGAAGGTAGAGAGGTCCCTGCTCATGAGAGCTTACAATAAAGAGGGAGAGGGTTATGCTGAATGGTGAAGAAGTTGGTTTAGGAGAGCACTTGAAAGATTGAAGGTTGGTGGATATTCTGTTCAGATGGGGAAGGAGAATCCATAAGCAGGGAGCAGCACTGGAGAAGTCTTTGAGGTGGGAGTGAGAGGGGGTAATAAGCGAGGAAGCTAGCTGCAGGTCAGAGGCAGATCTGAGAGGGCCTGATGGAGAGACTACCTCTTGATGAGGTCAGAGATGTATGAGGTGGTGGGATTTGCAGAGTGGTGCAGCAGAATAGTGAATGAGGAAGACCAATCTCATTGCAGCATTTAGTACGGATTGGAGCAGGGATAGATGGATGAAGTGAAGGCCAGGTAGTAGGAGGATGCAGTAGTCAAGATGAGAGATACTGAGAGCATGGATAGTGGTTTTAGTAAAGTTCTTAGTGATGGTTCGAGGAAGAAGGCGACATGACAGTGCCAATGTGTGTGGTGTGAATCTGAGGTAGTAAAGGATAACAAATGCAGTGGACATGGGGGACAGGAGAGAACGTGATGTTGTCAACAGCAAAGGATTCTAGAGACGCTGCAAGGGTTGAAGATGATGAGGTCAGTTTTAGATATGCTGAGCTTTAAGTAGCGTTAGGACATCCAAATGAAGATGGCCGAGAGGCGGTTGGACACACAGGGTAAAAGAAAAGAAGAGAGAAGTCGAGGGAGGCGAGATAGATTTGGGTGTCATCTGCAGAGGTGGTTGTGGAGGCCAAAGAAGTGTATTAGTTCACTAAGACATGAAGTACAAAGAGAGAAAAGCACAAGGCCAAGAGCAGACCCTTGATGGACTATAACTGCTAGTGGGAGTGAAGGGGAGGATGTGCCAGAAGTAGAGACAACAAATAAGCATTCAGAAAGGTAGGAGGAGGTGAACTAGGAGAGTACAGTCCCTCGGAGACCAAGAGAGTGAAGGATGTGCAGAAAAAGAGGGTGATTGACTGTATCGAAAACAGCAAAACACTCAAGGAGAAAGAGAGCGAAGAAGTGACACAGGGACTCATTAATGACATGCACCCAATGCGCAGCGCAAAACCTTTTCATTTTGCAACCATATACCCACACCAAGGTGCATGTCTACTCTCGAGAAGTGGCTCCACATACCATAAGCAGACCTTGGCAGGGGCAAACCAGGGCCATCTTAACAACATTATGGGCCCCCAGGCAAAGCAGTGCACCGGGGCCCCTAGATATAGATATAGATATATAGATGTATACAGATACAGATATAGATATAGATATATAGAGATAGATAGATGTACTTGCTCAGTGACCCTTGTAGGCTTTTTTTGCAGGTTTTTTTCTTTTGCAGGATTATTTATTCTCATTAAGAGCCATGCTTATGGGGCCCCCTTGCCCGTGGGGCCCCCGGGCAGCTGCCTATCGTGCCCAATGGAAAAGATGGCCCTGTGGCAAAAGCAGGATTTGTAGAGAAGGGTTTTCATGCCACACCGCCAGTGGGCATGGCCAGCATGCATCGGGGCGTGGCTATAATTTTAGACAGTGCTTGGCAACTCTTGCTATCCCCATCATATACACAGGCAATGCTGCCTGCTCTCCATTTTCGAGCAGAACCGTGTGAAGCAGGACATACCTCTCAACTGTCCCTACAATCAGGACAAAGTCCTTATTGAGTGTGTCAGAACAGTTGACAGACTGTCCTGCTTTCTCCTACCTGTTCCTGCTGCTTTCAATACTTGTTGGGGAGAGATGGCTGTGAACAGTGCAGACAGGAACGATCTGCACACAAGCTGCAAAGTGTCTGGTCCCGGGGCAGGGTCCAGCCACATCAAGCATACAGTACCCCAGGCTGGGAGGGGGGTTTCCAAGCACTAGGAAACCCCCCTCCCCTTGGTTTGCCTATGCTTGATGAGAGGCAGAAAAATCTGAGGCACATCAAACCTGCCACCACATTAAAAGTTATGATAAAGGTGGTCAGGGGCTATGAATAACAGGGCTGGGGGGATGATGAACAAGGATGAGCGGGGGTGCTGATGAAGTAGAGTGGAAGAGGGAGGATGGAATTACAGGGGAGGTTGGTGTTGGCGAAATGAGTCAAAGTGATACATAGCCCAATCCAGCACTGCCAAACAGGTGAAGACATACAAAGAAATACAATATGCTAAACCATGGTGAAATTTATTTGTTCATATTATGAAATAAATATATATATATTTTTTTTTAATTGATTGGCAGTGCTGGTCTGGTATATATATATATATATATATATATATATATATATATATATATATATATATATATAAAATCACTAACTCACTATCCCCCAATGTCCAGAGAGTTTGGAGGAGAGGAGGTCATCCTAGCACCTTGCTATATCACTGCATGAAATCCCTACACACAGGGCTGGTACTGACACAACTGAAAGGAGCAGAGTAGTCCAATTATAATGATAAAAGTATTGTCTTCAGGACTCACACTTACTGTAATTAGCGTTCGTGCAACTGCTTAGTCAATGCCATATACATGTCAAATGCATAATGCAGGAACAAGGTGCACAATGTATAATAAAGTGTTTAGAGCAACTTTGTGGGTTTTTGAAGTCTAAACAGTTTTGAAGTATCAAAGAGCTATGATCCAAGCCTGTAATTTCATGTGAAGGAGGATGAATGGAGATGGAGGATTTAAGACGTGCTTATTTACAGGCCATTGAAGTACTCTTGTAAAGACTATCTTGGGATGCCTATTTGCATTGTTTACTTAAAGACCCCAGCGGCGCAGAAAGACATGTGACTACGAGAGGATTAGGTGAGAAATGATGTCAGTGACAAGGACACAGGAAAAAGTGATAACAGGAAGTAACGATAAGAATGTAACAAGGGACAAGACTTCGTATTTTGGGAGCAGGGAAACAAGGAAAAGGAGATAGCATGGTAATAAGTGCATGGAGAGATTAGGAACTTATTTCTGATATTGCAAATTGTAACTGCCCAGATTACAGCTGATTTACTACTGCTCTGGGAGATGTAAACTCAATACTTGTTTAATGCATGTTCCCCAAGTGACCGTTAAATTATCTGCAAACATTTGTATCCATTTCTGAACGGTTATAAAAAATATTTAAATTTTTTTTTGCAGTCCACTGTTTTGCCGACAGCTGGAACACAACAAAGTTACAATATAGGGAGTAAATAAAAAGGGATAAAGGTATATGCATACTTGCCAACTCTCCCGGAATGTCCGGGAGACTCCCGAAATTCGGGTAGGTCTCCCAGGCTCCCGGGAGAGCAGGCAAATATCCCGCATATGGCAACATGCTCCTCAAAATGATGCGTTTCGCGGTGAATCGCGTCATTTTGGCCCCGCGGAAAAACACCATTTTGTCACGGCGCAGGAGCCAAATTACGCAAATCATTGCGACCCACCCCTCCCGCCCTCCAACCACGCCCCCCTGCCTGGGATCTCCCGGAATTAGCTTGCCAAAGGTTGGCAAGTATGGGTATATGGATATACACACGAGCAGTGGAGGAAGCAGGGGTGTATACGGTGGTATGTCATACCGCCACTTCTACTGCATTGCAAAACTATCCAATTCCATTCACTTAAATTTTCCATGCAGACACTTTTCAATTTCCACTTCTCCACTGCAAACAAGGGTAAATAAGCAGATTTATGAATATATTAGCATTGGTTAAGATATAAATAAAAACAGTAGAGGTTTTCCATGAACAGTACAACAATTGTAATCAAATTCATATCACCGTACCTCAGACTACTATCTTTTCAGACTAAAAAATATGTCAACTGAAATCCAGCTCACAAGTAGATAGGTTAGAAATAGCTTTAAATTATTCAAAAAAAAAAAATCCACCAAAAGGCTCAGGAAATGTCAATAACACTACTGTGGAAATGGTCTTATACTCAATTTGGAGATATTGGTTTAAAAAAAGAAAAGAGTGGATCATATCTCTCCTTTTGTGGATTATTTTCCAAGGTTCATCAAAAGACGATAGGCTCTGATAAGACATATGTGCAGTATCTGATCTGGTACGGTACATTCTTTCCTAAAAATAGGACTTAACCAACAAACAGCCTCATGGGAATGGAAGTGAGCCAATAGGAATATCCGGAATGTGGATTTATACAGCTGAATGTCAACTTAAGCCATAGTACAACCGGAGAAGGTGCTTTAGCACAGACACAGTGCCCCCTGTTGCAAAGGGAATGAGCCAAGTTCATTTCTATAATAAATCATTGTGGGCATCTGTCTACAAGAAAGACATAGGAGAATCTGGGAGGGTCAGGCCCTATTAATGGAATGAATGGATTGCAGAAAGGACGATTAGACAAAGTGGGCATGTTTATAATGGAAAACGGAGCCTTTTTTGACCTAATTACTATGTATAAATTAATGCAAGCTCAATATAACTATTTGCCTGATGAGCTTTAATAGCCGAATATGCTGCGAAATGGGGGACAACCAGGGCTGATGCAGACTGGGGTTTACACCAGGTTCCTGAGCTTGTCTTGCATGAAACCTTTCATCGCATGCCCAGAAAAGTGGGCAGACACTAATGCAGATTTGCGTGATTCTGCCACTTACGCCCGGAATGGCAGGACAGGGACGTTCTAAGTCTAACGGACTTTCTTCTTGTTGCGCTCCTAGGCCATTTTTTCTGTCCCAACACATTATTTTCAATTGGATGGATTTTCTATCAACCTGACACATTTTATGTGGGGAAGCTCATTTATATGCAAGCCAGTTCCAATGTAACCAAAATATTAAAATGTAAAAATGGGACACATGAAATAAAGATCACCCCAATCTCCCTTTACCTGTATGACTTAACTAAGACATGATGAGGCTGCAAAAAGCAGTATTTAAGGAGGAAAATGGCAATTAATTGATACGTGTTCCAGAAGTGGAAGTTGTGTTTTTTACATTTACCGCCACTAGCATCCCCATCACAGATTGCAATTGCAGGAAATGGTAGCAAAAATATTGCAAGGAGCAGTGGTGGATCCAGTAGGATGGGGGGGGGGGGGCGTTCGGGTTAGTTGCCCCCCCAGCAGCACAAACATACCTTCAATTTGCAGCCACGATGCTGCTGATCAAAATGACGGAAGGGGTGGGGCCAACCAGGGCAGGGCCAACCGAGACCAGCCAATTAAAATGAAGGGGGAATGACTATGCTAAATTGCCCCCCCCTCCTAAAAATAAAGTCTAGGTCCACCCCTGGCACACAGACACTTCCAATAACAGAATGGGTTGGAGAATGTCACTTGTGTGAGCAAACTATGGTCAAAGTAATGCTTTTGCCCCAAAAATATACGCAGCACCTCTGTATTTTTTCAGCTTTTTTCACTTACCCTCATAGAGACTAACAAATGAATACTGAACAACATTACTCCGGGCTCACTAGAATGGACATCACAAATATTGACAAGTTTTGCTCTCAGCTTGGAAAACTCTGCACAAGGGGCCTGACTCATGTCCGCATGCTACTTGTACGTACGTAACTTGGGTATGAAATAAGAGCACAGAACTTGTTCATAATTCCGGCTGCATTCAATTCCAAGCGTCTGTCAGAATACATTTCCATTTGAATCTGGGTGTAAGTACGCTCGGCCTACACAGTACTTGCCGTACATAGACACATAGAACAGACTGCAGTATACATACAAGTGTGTGTACTATCAAAGGTCATCAGAACACATAGCCATTTTTTTTTATTTATAAAATAACTGATCATAGTCATTTATATGAATATTAAATTTCAAATAATATATATATATTTTTTACATTCATTGCATATATAAAAATTCTTTCAATGCGTACTGTACATACCGTACATGTATATAGTCCATCTTATTTGCAAACAGTTGTTCTGTGGTAGCTAGCGGCATGCATACGTGTATATTGTAAATCAAAGACTGTGCCGTGTCAGTCATCGCTATCAGTCGGCATTTACACCTGCCGTGTGGCGGGTGCAAATGATATTGCTGAAAACAAGCGTTCTTACGGTAAACCCAGTATTTGAATCGCCTGTGTCTATGTTGAAACGATATTCACGGCATTGAATATCGGGGGCGGGGCTCAATCGTATCATTAAGCCCAACCCCCGCTATTCAGAGCCGCCCCTTCCTACCCCTGTCACA
The DNA here is from genome assembly GCF_038048845.1 of Mixophyes fleayi. NCBI lineage: Eukaryota > Metazoa > Chordata > Amphibia > Anura > Limnodynastidae > Mixophyes > Mixophyes fleayi. The sequence continues at coordinate 43,260,234 of NC_134405.1, forward strand.
TGACAGAGTCAGAAAGTCGGCAAGTATGTTATATACCATTATGACCATCTGATTGGCAGATGCTGCTTGGCCTATGCATATATTTACATAGAAATACATATATCTCATTTATAGAGAGAGTATTTTGCAGGGGAATATGAACTGTGGCTTTATCACCTACTCCACCTTCCGCCTTGTCACTAACCTAAGTGTTTGCACAACTATACCGACCACAAGTACACTTTACCCACACTCTACTCCCCCCCTGTGAAGCTGCAGCCGTCACAACAGAATGCAAAGCATATAGATGTCACCACTCACACATACTGATTGCACACACTATATAAAATGTCCTGCAAGGAGCTGTTCTCACTCGTACATTGCATATTCATTCTGTAACTAGTAAAGCAGCAATGTATTACAGGCAGGGACCAGATACCTATAACTGGGCTGCAGATGAAGCAGCCTTTATTGCAACAGTTAACTCATTTGGCTCATCAATTACCACCAAAGGTTATGGCCGTTTCCCCGTGGACTGAATGTGGATTAGCCGTGACTTTGAATAATGTTCACACCACAAATTGCAATGTAGTCTGCTCCATCTGTACATCATCTCTATTAACATCACTGCACAACTATAGTATACATTTCTTCTATAGGAAAGAGTACTGTCACCAAGGTTCAGAAACATCCACTAAGTGGGAAGCAGAGCACTTGTCCCCAGGCCCACTATTGTTTTTCCAAATTACGACTGGCACTGATAGAGGGACAAGGTTTTATTTAGTGCTGCTACATCAGTGATGGCTAACCTGTGACACTCCAGGTGTTGTGAAACTACAAGTCCCAGCATGCTCTGCCAGCTATCAGCTAGTTATCTACTGGCAAAGTATGCTGGGGATTGTAGTTTCACAACACCTGGAGTGTCACAGGTTAGCCATCACTGTGCTACATTAATGCATACACGGCACATTTATTCTATATAACAAATCTTATGTGGATGTCGCTGGCCCATACCAGGAGTCCTAGAGAACAATGACTCCACTGAGCACTCAATACTTGTCTGCTCTCCCAGAATGTTCAGGAGGCTCCCAAATTTCAGGTAGTTTTCCCAAACTCCTGGAAGAGCAGTGCCTACCCCCGCATCCTGCTCGCTTCCGAGTGAAGTGGGAGGGGCACGGGCCCTCAATGACGTGATTCGCAATGAATCTCGTAACTTTGACACCCCCCGCGACGCAATGTCGTGATCACTGCTTTTCACCGCGGGAAGCCTTCCACCGCAGTATTAGATCACCTATAGTGATCTAAAGCAAGTTGTCATGACAGGTAGCATTAAATCAGGATGACAAGAGATCTCAGAATGCTGACGGGAAACCCATGTGTGTAATCCGGGTTATTAAAAAAAAGATTATAAAAAAGTTAAAAGAAATCAAGTACATAAAAATAAATATTAAAAATAAAAATTTGAAAAAAAGATGTTGCCTGTAGCAACCAATCAGAATCTAGGGCCTGATTCATTAAGGATCTTAACTTAAGAAACTTCTTATTTAAGTCTCCTGGACAAAACCATGTTACAATGCAAGAAGTGCAAATTAATATTCTGTTTTGCACATAAGTTACATACTGACTGTTTTTTCATGTAGCACACAAATACTTGATAGCTTATTTGTATACTGAAATTTAAAGTTATTTGTGTGCTAAATGAAAAAACAGTCAGTATTTAACTTATGTGCAAAACAGAATACTAATTTGCACCCCTTGCATTGTAACATGGTTTTGTCCAGGATACTTAAATAAGAAGTTTCTTAAGTTAAGATCCTTAATGAATCAGGCCCCTAGTTATGATTTACTTTGTACATTCTACAAAATGACAGCTAGAATCTGATTGTTTGCTATAGGCAACATCTCCACTCCACAGTTTAGTAAAAATACCCCCATAGTTTTAAACCTATTCATTAAGATAGGGCAGCACGGTGGCGAAGTGGGTTCATGAGTTCAATTCCCAACCATGGCCTTATCTGTGTGGAGTTTGTACTCCCTGTGTTTCCGTGGGTTTCCTCCGGGTGCTCCGGTTTCCTCCCACACTCCAAAAACATACTGGTAGGTTAATTGGCTGCTATAAAAAAAAAAAAAATGACCCTAGTCTCTCTGTCTGTCTGTCTCTGTGTATGTTAGGGAATTTAGACTGTAAGCTTCAACGGGGCAGGGACTGATGTGAATGAGTTCTCTGTACAGCGCTGCGGAATCATTGGCGCTATATAAATAAATTATGATGATGATAAGATGCAAAAAAAAATAAAATCAAAGGAGAAAATAAAGTTAAATAAAAACACAAAACAACGAGTGTTACATTACAACAGAAATATTAAAATTGAATTATTTCACTTTCATTAGTCAGGGAAATTGTTCATATTAATACATTGGAAATAACAAGTTACATTTCGTAAAAACATGTTGTTCCACTTTACTGACTAGATGACTAGTCCAATTTCTTTTCCTGTTTAGTGTCATAAACAATGGCTGTAAACAATCCATGTGCTAATGTAAGTCGGTGGTATCCTTGTAACATGACCACACGTGCATCCAGGATTGCTGGCTATAAACGGAAAATATCCGCGTCCTGCAGTCCCAGCTCTCTGGTTCTGTTCTAGTTCCCTCACCTTTCCGCCCAGTCATCTTTTAACAACATTTGTGAAAAAAGTGAAATAAAAGATATAAAATACAAATAAAGTGATTGTCATTCTCCTAATGTATCATCTGTATTGCACACAGGGGGTATATTTACTATACTGCAGGTTTAAAAGAGTGGAGATGTTGCCTATAGCAACCAATCAGATTCTAGCTGTCATTTATTTAGCACATTCTACAAAATGACAGCTAGAATCTGATTGGTTGCTATAGGCAACATCTCCACTTTTCAAACCCGCAGTTTAGTAAATCTAGCCCTGGGAGTGTTTGCTGTAGTTTCTAATAGATCTTGTTTTATCCTGATATGAATGAGAGCACAATGGAAGGTCTTTACGGCGTGCAAAGCAATGTAAATAGATAAAATATTTAGCGTGAATGGTGTATGTGCCCGACTTAAAGTGGAAAGTAAGATATAATTGTCTACGTTACAAACCTGCCTTTTGGGAGATGCAGAAGGGTAGGGCATGACTTAATAGCGCCATTCGCATAATTAAATTGGGTGAAATAATGTGTAAGATGCCGCTAATTTCATCATCACATTTCTTTCCTCTCGCTGCTCACTGGGATCACACATTATGCCCTTGCGGGGGAATTCCCTGCTCTCTCTGGATTGCTGGAGGTCTCACCCTAATTCGGGGGTCTAGCGGACATTCTAGGAGAGAAGGTGACTATGAATTTAGCATTAATCATGAAACGTTAGAAGCGTGTTTATCCATAGTCCGATCCCAACCCACCAGTGCCAGCAGCTAATGCAGAGGATGACTAGACTATTATGCAAAGGAATTCCACTATCACTGTTTTATTCTTTGATATACAACACATCACCATCCACATTATGGCAGCTACCAGTTAGCAGACGCTGTGTGCCAGTAAATATTACCTGTTTATCACTCTCACGTGCCATGTACACAGGGCTGTAAAGTATTACACTGTTGTGGGTAAGTTACACTTTAAGATCGTGAGTAACGTACCAGCCCTGTACTGTACATGTGGTATTATGAAGCAGGGTTTGAGTGTGCCAGCGTTTCCCGTGGTGGTAGAGGAGGCGGAGGCAGCGTCTGAGTCACTGTTTGATAGATTGATGAAGTAACCTGCGGTGTGCACAGTCTTTACATCCTGCAGTGGCCCAACTGCAGGGGAATACCCAGTGTTCATACCTGATCATGTGCTTTCAGCAGTTTTATATGTTGAAGCACGACTGTGGTAAAGTGGGCATCATACCAGCTGCTTGCAAACACAACCGAAGTCTGGGCACAGTGAAGGCAGCCATGGTGAGGGCCTAATCAATAATGGGTTCGCTAAGAGCTAAAGACATTGCTGATACATGAGGTGATTGGTGCCTCATGCCTCAGCAATGTCATTATTTCCTGTTGCAACAATAGGCTGCATTCTCTTATATATTGGTACAGCCTACAGTATGGCTGCTTCCACTGTATGTAGGAGACGGGTCCACTTTAAGAGCCAGTTTGTTAGGTTTGCCTATTATTTGTGGGAGGAATCTGCCACACAGAGACTCCTTAGGCTAGGTACACGCTGAAAAACCTCCAATCAGCCGACATCCGACCGTTTGGTCAGATATCGTGTGAGTGTGTATAGTGATACGATCTAAAGTCTTCTCAAAGTGCCTATCATTGTTTCATTTGGTTGGTCGTACTGTTTAATATTTTCCGACCAATCACCAACTGATCATGTAATGTGTATGCCCTCATGCTGACGAGTTTACAGAGTCGGGCTCTTTTCAGCCGATGCTAGCACTGAATAAATGTAGAGAACGTTGTAGAAGGAATAATTAATTTGTTCGTTCTGAGACAGAATGTTTAGTTTCAGAGTCACAGAAGCTAAGGAAATTCATTAGGACATGTGGATAGCTGTAACAAGGTGGTTTTAATCAGTGTGACAGTGTGACAATAATGAATGAATGAATATTGTGCTGTCATTCTCCTAAGACTACAGGACCAGATGAAGGACCAGATGAAGAGCACAGATCTGAAGGTAAATCATGTCAGTGTGTATACATTAATCGTCTGACTTTCAGTTGTAGATACAATCGTTTCAGATAACACGTCAGTCGGAAAATTCTTCAGTGTGTACCTAACCTTACAATGCACATCTTGGAGCTACAATTACAGGCCGTTGCAATGAAGTATGTGTAAATTTATTTCTGTAACAGTAAATGTGCAGTTAACTACAAAACTAAAGGAAATACTGCTGTGAAGTGCCGTACTATGGATTGGAGTCACTACCAGCAATAAGAAGAGCAGTAGTGAGTGTTAGCTTATGCCATGTTTAATGATCAAAGTACCTCTTCGGATGTGACAAGTGAGGTGTGAAAACAGTAAAGCGAGCGGCTGACCCGCAGAGCTAAACTACTTTTTACCACTTGAAATCACCAATAAACTTCCGTTTCTCAGCAGTACCTTATACCTTATGCCGATCATTTGGACAAATTGTTAAACATGGGAGAAGCCGCTACAGTGTGCTTGCACCAAACATCAGCATATACCATACTTGCCAACTCTCCCGAAATGCCCGGGAGACTCCCGAAATCCGAGTAGGTCTCCCGTACTCCCGGGAGAGCAGGCAAGTCCCCCGCGCCCCACATGTTGTTAGACAAAATAACGTGAATTGCGTAATTTTTTGACCCCGATTCACCGTGCCCCGTCCACTCACGCCCTCCGGCCACGCCCCCCGTCCGGGATCTCCCAGATTTCAGCATGTGAAAGTAGGCTAGTATGGCATATACACTGGATCAAGTCAGTAGACACATTCACCGCAGCGCAGAAAGGTGGCTACAGGAACCTTTTTTTTTTTTTGCCCAAGGTGCCAAGACACCATTGTTTCACCCAGAAAATCCATCAGTTGCTGTTTAGTTGATACTAGTAGTGGAAATAATTTCTTAGGCATTTATCCAGAATATTTTCTAACGTTGCCTCAGGTTGTTAAAGCCTTTCCCACGGGAGTCCGTACCAACCTGGCCTCTGCTGCTTTTGACGCAATACTGAACAACTGGGCCTAAACTGCAGACTCTAAAGCTGGGTACACACTACACGGTTTTCATCCAATAAGCGGCTCAATCAGCCGACATACGACCGCTCGTTCAAAAGTCGGGTCAGTGTGTGTAGTGTCACGTTGGTCGAAAGCATACGAAATGGACGATTGTCGCCTCATTTGGTTGGTCGTACCATTTAATATTTTCGTTCCAATCTCGTTTTCGCTGTGTAGTGTGTATAAACCTCCGACCGATCCACAACAGTGAGTACGAAATTACAGTCATTGCTCACAACAACATGGCTGTAAAAAGTCGCTAAAGGGACGTCCACTCTTCCCTTTGTCGTCCTAAACAAGACTAGTGTGTATGCAGTCCATGGACCGAGCGATCGGACCATCAATCGCATGTAAAATCACTCGGCATAAAAAGTTGGTGGAAAATTCTGTAGTGTGTACCCAGTTTAAGCATGAAGAGAAGGGATTAGCTTTTTAAAGGGATTTACACATGCTGGGCATGATTCAATAAGAAAGACAAAGTGAACACAATTTGTGTGTTTTTATACAACAAGAAGGGAATCTCAAGCAACGTTTTCTAGTTGAATACAGCACTTGCCCTATGTAGACAGACACAACACAATGCAGGATAGGTACAATGCATGTGTATATATAAAGTCCCATCAGAACACAAAGAAGAAAGATTAAATTAATAAATGCATTAACACCTGTTAATAATATAATCATTAATGAAAAAATCATTAAAACATTGTTTTATTTATTTATTTATTTTTTAAATGAAATAAATTTATTAGGATGTTATTAATGTCTACTATACATAAAATGCATTTTTACAATCGCTCTTGATCTCAAACACATGTTCTAGCATACACAAATGTACGCCATCATTATCACTTGGTACTTACACCTGACCTCAGCTAGGTCTCTTGGTCGGTAACCGCACACATTGTCAAAATGATACCATTCAACGAGTGCGCTGATGGGGAGGGAGGTTCCAGTTACCCAGAAAGTCCCCTTTCTCTAATCCTGGATTCTCCCAATTAGTATATATATTACATTGTCTATAAAACATTGTCTGCACAATAGGAAACATTTCCATGAGCTCCTGTATATGTTTTCATGAGCATTGGCCTCGACAAAATGGTTGCTGTCACTTTTCTCTCTAGTGTATTATTTTTACAGTTTTTTTATTTAGTGCTCTAGTGTAAATGGCCTGTTATCATCTGCAGTCTGATGTGCAGCACTGGGCAAGTAACTCATTTTAATAGTTTTTATTTTAATTGGGTGGGAGAGGAGATTAATATTAGTTTTGTAGCGTAATATTAATTTTGTTAGATGGTCAGATTTATTTAAAGCAGTGTTCACATTAATGTGCAGCTTACTTTATACCTCATTCTTGCTTTATGTAACATTTTATTACATTTATGTATATTTTACTGTTCTAATTCTAGTTTTCATATCTGAATACAGCACTACTGACAGATTTCTGTTTTGTATGCAATTCTGAATTGTTTTGCTATGCTGAATGTGTGGACAGTGCACAGTACCACTTCTCTTTATGTCATGTACATATATACACTGCACATCACCACTTATATTTATGTCATGTTCGTGCTGTACAAATGGACACTGCACAGTACTACTTCTCTTTATGTAATTTCAATTATATACATATATACACTGCACAGTACCACTTATATTTATGTATTGTTCATGCTGTATACATGGACACTGCACAGTACCACTTCTCTTTGTCATTTTCATGTTGTATATTTGGGAAAATCTCCCCTGCCCATACACCGCCAAAAGTCTCAATAGCCCGGCAGTGGCCATGTTTTTAAAACACTTAAAATATTAAAAGAAGTTGGGATTGCCAGTATTTCACAAAATGTCCTAATCAGAGTCAAACTTCCCAAAAACCGGCAAGTGGAAATAGTGGAGCAAACGCCTCTCAGTAGCTGCTTCTGTACCAGTTGTTATTAGAGTACGTCTTAAACTCTGCGACTCCACCAAACTTCTTAATTACAGTCGAACAATTTAACTACAAAAAAGTGTCTGTTGCAGCAAGTTTGTTTCTGCTTTGTTTCAAAATCAAACATTTGGAACCCCCCTTCCTTGTGTTTTCCCCCTGCATTCATATGTTGATCAGGTGTGTAGTCTGGGGCTGGCTGGCAAGTTTTAGCCAGGGGGTCAAGAGTCGACTCAGCAGACTATTAGGAACATTTTTAAGGAAAATAAAATGCAGCTAGCCCAGTGGCCCAGACGGATGTAGCCCCCCGGGCCAGCAAGCCCCTCTGTGTTGTACATTTTGGTATCCCACACTCTGTAATTTGGGGTCCACTGTCTAAAGTGGCCAGACTAGCTATCCAAGTAGTCACTTGTATCTCTTCATATCCTTTTGTCTGGATATCTTGGGGCAGCACGGTGGCTCAGTGGTTAGCACTTAGGCCTCACAGCACTGGGGTCATGGGTTCAATTCCTGACCATGGCCTTATCTGTGTGGAGTTTGTATGTTCTCCCCATGTTTGCATGGGTTTCCTCCAGGTGCTCTGGTTTCCTTCCACACTCCAAAAACATACTAGTGGGTTAATTGACTGCTATCAAATTTGACCCTAGTCTCTCTGTCTGTGTATATGTTAGGAAATTTAGACTGTAAGCGAAAATGAGGCAGGGACTGATGTGAGTTCTCTGTACTGCGCTGCGGAATCAGTGGCGCTATATAAGTAAATGGTGATGATGATATCTTGACTTTAGCAGGGGTCAAAGTGACTTCACCCCAGAGCAGCACTCACACTGGCAGTACAAAGCCTGACCTCCCCCTTCTGCGCCTTGTACTCCCCTGCAATTCACGATACTCCCAGGGCAGGACTGATAAGGAGGCAGCTTGTAATTGGATTTATGTTAATTGTCTTTCTTCTTTTCAGCTACTTGGTGTTTACCAACAGTTTATCTTTCCCAGTATAAATACTGGAGGATACAGATGTGTGAGTATGTGGGCTTTACAATTAGTCACTCACAGTGCTTCAGGCGGGACCAACCCTAAATACCGCTCTGCTGCTTTCAACGGCCATGCCTTAATATTATACAGCCGAGCGCACAGCCAACACGTCTACAAATTAAATCCACCGCAGAATAACAGGATTTGCCCTGGATATTAAGTAATATAAGCTTTTACTATGTGGGTTAGGAACGTTTGAATAATAAATCCTCATAGGCAGATACCACTATCTCCATCCTTTATAAAGTATTCCAGATTGTTTGGTCCAGCTTTCACATTTATAATCACTAGTGCTATTAAGCTATCCCTTAGCTCGACCGAACAGATCTTACGAGAGGCGAGAGGAGATAGGGGAGGTATGGTAAAAACTTCAACTCAGGAGAAGGAAAGGAAGAGTTGGATGCGTCGTTTTGAAAAAGTTATTTACTGAAGGCTGATGTCAGATGGGAGCTTACAGGGCTAGAGAAGCAATTAGCATACATAGCGCTTAATCAATCACATGCTGAAATTAAGGGGAGTGCTCTAGAGTGATCCAATGGGGGATCCAGAGGAGGAGGGGGCTAATCGAGGCAATCACCCCAATCCCTCCGCCCCCCGCCGCATCAATCTTCATGCCTTAAAATTGCTGCTGAGAGGTCCGATCATCTTGAAGGAAGGGGTCGAGGTCAACTAATCAGTGCAAAAGAGTGGCGGGTTATGCAAAATCACCCCCCTAGAACAAAAAGTCTAGGTCTGTACCTGGAGTGATCCAGATCAGAAATTGCTGCATGCAGCATTATTAATGCACCAGGGTGTCGGTGGATTAGAGTTCCCCCTTTAATGTGTCAGCACCGGAGTGATTGAGCAATATGAATCCTCTGCTTTTCTAGCTGTAATGGATGAAGGTCCCATCTGATAACACCTATAGGGTCGGATCCCTACTAAATATGCCCCCCTAAAAAACAGATTCGTACTAAATGTACACAAAAAGCCAGATCAACACAAAAATCATACACACACACAAGAATCTTACTGGATAAAACACTGAATTCACGCAAAAAGCTGGATCCACAACAAATTCACACAAAAAGCCGGATTCTTACTAAATTCACAGAAAAATTGTATACACCAAAAAAGCTGGATTAACACAAAAAACTGGATCCACACAAAAAGCAGCCTTTATGCTAGTGTGGCATTTTATGTGAATTTTGTATGGATCCGGCTTTCTTTACTGGTACAGCTTTTTGTGTGAATTTGGCTTTTTGTGTGGAATCGACTTTTTCTATGCATTTAGCACGTATTGGTAGGATCCAGCTTTTAACCACACCGCACCTATGGTAAGAAATCTGTACAGTTTACCAAAAATAATATGGTGATTATGCCGAACATTTTTAAATCCCTTTGGTGTGTTCATATCTGCTACGTGTCTGGGGACTGAGATTCCGGCCGGACTGACGCTGTACGGAGAATCAGCAGAAGAAAGAATCTGCATCTAAGTCTCAGAATTAAGGAAAGCCGGTTGGTTCTTGTATCAGTGTACGTCCTCCAAAAGTAGGAAGACACTGGACTAGACCACAGCGTTCCCAGCAGTAAGGTAGAACAGGACCGGAGATGTCACGGCACTGCACTGGTCTGTGGATCTACTTCCATGGGGTTCCTTCTCAATTTACAATATATTTTGTGTTCCCTTACATGTTTCTAGAACTTCACACACTATGATTAACAGCTTCTATTGCTAAAAGTGTTTATAGCACCTTGTGGTGACTTATGCAAATAAAAGTTATTTTCTTTACAAATTTGCCTAGGTGTGAAATACTTAACCACGTGAAGTGCTGTGGCTAAAGCGATAGGACTGTAGATCAGCCCTGTAGTGTTACACCGCTGCAGAGTCCTACCGAGTGGTTACCAGGGTTATCACAGTTAAAACATATTAGGCTTTCACCTCGTGATATGGGTCATATTGTTATAAGAATGGAGGGGATTAATTAGTATTTTCTCACGGCTGGCCCTTGTCACTTAAAAACAAATATCCAAAAACATACTAGTAGGTTAATTGGCTGCTATCAAAAATTGACCCTAGTCTCTCTCTCTCTCTCTCTCTCTGTGTATATTAGGGAATTTAGACTGTAAGCGCCAATGGGGCAGGGACTGATGTGAATAAATTCTCTGTACAGCGCTGCGGAATCAGTGGCGCTGTATAAATAAATGGTGATGATGATGATGAAATATACGTACATTTATGAGGTATTTGTATTAAAAAAAATATTACTGAACAAACAGCTGAAATAATCCTTGTATTTATTTCTGTCGTAAACTATTTCTAAACTGTAGCATTCCCCTCTGAATGTAAAAAAACAAATTAAGACAACAGTTATGAGACGTTATCAGGGAAGTGATTTGAAATGAATATGAGAAAGAATGTCGGAACCAGAGTAGAATCCGGCGGGCAGCTCGCTCCTGCCTCAGGCTCCAGGATTCATGGCCAATATCATGACTGACGGATAAACAGAACCATATGTGAGTCTCGGGAGAAGCTAGAGACACTAACAAACCAAGATTATACACAAAACAAAACTTCATTACTGTAATCAGGGCCGGATTTCGTGCGTTTAACACCCGGAGGTCACATCTGTCCGCTGTCTGCGCCCAGCTCTCGGCACCATAGCGCTGCCAGGTGCAACCTCTGCCACATTCTATACACTGAGTTTATAGAAGAATTAGATGCATCTTATCACTGAATAAATTGTTTATTAATATCATCATCATCATCATCATCATCATTTATTTATATAGCGCCACTAATTCCGCAGCGCTGTACAGAGAGCTCATTCACATCAGTCCCTGCCCCATTGGAGCTTACAGTCTAAATTCCCTAATATAGACACAGACTCACACAGACACAGACAGACAAAGAGGGAGATAGACAGACAGGGAGACAGACAGCCAGAGACTAGGGTCAATTAATAGTTTATTTATGCTGACAGTATACGTGAGCAGAATCCGATACAAGCTTAGTGCTGTGTGCATGCGATCACTGCGATGTATATTTAGTTGCACAGCATCTAATTGATTCACAGACCCCACAGGATGTGGGGTAGGATAATGAGCACCAGGGGTGGGGCCTCTGAAAGAAGTGAGCCCAGGGCAAGTGGTCCCTCTGCCCCCCACTTAATCTGACTCTGCCAACTTGTGGGTGTCATCGTCTATTATGTATTATATATCTATGTTTTATATCTTTGTGTATTATATGTCTATGTATTATATCTTTGTGCATTATATGTTTATGTATTTTATCTTTAAGTATTATATCTTTATGTATTATATAATCTATGTAATTATATCTTTATGTATTATATATCTATGTATTATATCTTTATGTATTATATATCTATGCATTATATCTTATGTATTATATATCTATGTATTATATCTTTGTGTATTATATGTCTATGTATTATACCTCCATTTTACCACCAATAGGATATTTTTTGCATATATAGCAGATCTGGACACAAAATATTTCTATATTAAACCATACTTACCAACTCCCAGAAACTTGTTTCAGGGAGAGGGGGCGTGACTGGAGGGCGGGAGGGAACGGGACGAGGCCAATCGCGTCATTTTGGCCCAGCCCCCGCGAAACCGTAATTTACGTCGCGGGGGCGGGGCCAAAATGACACGATTGGCCTTGTCCCGCCCCCTCCCGCCCTCCAAAATGGCGTGATTCACCGAGAATTTGACGCGATTCTCGGTGAGATTGTGATGCGGGAGAAATGCCAGCTTGCCCGGGAGACTGACCCAAATTTCGGGAGTCTCCCGGACTTTCCGGGAGAGTTGGCATGTATGTATTATACTGAATGAAAGCAGTACCTATTCATACAGGTGAAAATGGCATATGGTTGTATGTACTGACTCATGCTAGTTTTACTCTCTCAGAATCTTCCGTCTGGGAGATGCTGTTTTGACCCTTCTGAAAGTGGCCCAGCTGTGTTATATAATGTACATTGGACAAATCAGGTATAGGAAGAAGGAGGGGGGGGGGGGGGGTTCTACATCAGACCATAATCAATGGGGACATACTCGTATCAGCTGAGCTTGCAAAAGTTCTAGGATTTAGAAACTCACCCCATTATCTATTATATAAATGCCTAGTCCCTTATAACAGTGTAAATATTATACTGTATTACATATTGCTGTCAACAGAACAATTCATTTTCACATTTGTGAGTGGGTTAAATAAAAAAAATGTTTAAAAAATGGCAACATCTACTGAGTAACTGATCAATTGTAGGACCATACAGTTTTGGTTACATGTCTTTGACAAAAGGAAGTAAAGCATTGTGCTCAAATTCAGACCTCAGTCTCCAGCAAGTCAAGAAGTGTCAAATATTCTGTACACTTTTACTTTACTGTTGTTCCATTTCAGCTGTTTGTCACTTGTATCAGCACACATGTTATATTAGCACACATGTTATATTAGCACATGTTATATTAGCACACATGTTATATTAGCACATTGTATATTAGCACACATGTTATATTAGCACACATGTTATATTAGCACACATGTTATATTAGCACATGTTATATTAGCACAGATGTTATATTAGCACACATGTTATATTAGCACATGTTATATTAGCACACATGTTATATTAGCACATTGTATATTAGCACACATGTTATATTAGCTAGAGATGGTCACTGACCCCCGTGTTTTGGTTTTGGATTCGGTTTTGGATCTGGATTACCGTCGTGTTTTGGTTTTGGTTTTGGTTTTGCAAAACCGTCATTGCGTGTTTTGGTTTTGGTTTTGGTTTTGTTTGGTTTTGTTTTACATGTTTTTGTGCCTAAAATAACCCAATTTAGTGCTACAACTGTTTTAGAGATAAGAAATCTAATTGTTGAGGTAATAAATCATCCAAAAAAACTGTTTAATTCTTCGTTGGTAGGCCTTCATTTATTCTACACACAAAACAGATTGTCTTCCTCTCCATCTATGCATATTGGCAATGCAGCCATTGTCTTTGGATGTATATTACACCCTACACTTATAGTTAAATATGTAAAGAAATAAAAAAAGACAGTTTGCTTTCTGTCTCTATAGGCCCCCCTCCACTTTTTTAAAAAAACAAAAAATTCAGCCATTATAGACTGTACAATATTAATTGACATGGAGAAAGCCAGTTTGGTTTCTTTCTCTCTAGGCCCCCCTCCACTTGTATAAAATACCAAAAAATCCAGCCGTTATAGACTGTACAATATTAATTGACATGGAGAAAGCCAGTTTGGTTTCTGTCTCTCTAGGCCCCCCTCCACTTGTATAAAATACTAATAAATTCAGCCGTTATATACTGTATAATATAAATTGAAATGGACAAAGGCAGTTTGGTATCTGTCTGCATCAGATCCTCTCTCCACTAGGAGTAAAATAGAAAACTATTCAGCCGTTATATATTCTAGAATATAAATAGAAATTGAGAAAGGCAATTTGGTATCTGTCTGCATCATAATCATCAACATCATCATTAGCGCCCTCGTCGCCTACACAAATCTCCCCCTCATCCTCTTCTAATTCCAAAGTGGCATCCTCAATTTGGGTATCACCGGCTACACTCGGGCTATTAAGGCACACATCAGCAGAATGCTCACGATTAGACATCCCACTGTTGGATGGACTCTCCACAGGGATTGTTGTCATTTGTGAAACAGAGCAAATATTCTCCTGTAATGCCTCACTGTTATCTTGCAGCTCGGCTTTGACGCGTAACAGTAGTTGTGCACCAATTGTAGGCTGGGTAACTTTTTGGGATCTGCCACTAATAGCCAAAGGTGAAGGCCTCATTCTCTCTTTGCCACTGCGTGTGTAGAATGGCATGCTTGCAATTTTTTTTTTATCGTCACTTAACTTTTGCTCAGTTACACTTCTTTTTCGCTTCAATACAGTAAATTTTTTTGGGGTTTTTGTTTTTTGCACTAATTTGAAAACACTCTGTTGTTTGACATCGCCTTGGCCAGATGACGTACTGGGAACACTAACATCAGGACTGGTGACAGAACCTGGTTGCTCATTCAGATCATATGTGGACTGCTTTGAATCCATTCTGAGCGCAAACCACTGGGGAGTGCTAAAAATTATTTAGTAGATTCTGCTGACAGTTATGACTTTTGACAGCCAGAAATATTAATGCACAATTAGGGAGGACACCCCAAAAGCACTGAGGAGTGCTAAAAATTATTTAGTAGATACTGCTGACAGAAATGACTTTTGACAGCCAGAAATATTAATGCACAATTAGGGAGGACACCCCAAAAGCACTGAGGTGTGCTACAAATTATTTAGTAGATACTGCTGACAGATATGACTTTTGACAGCCAGAAATATTAATGCACAATTAGGGAGGACACCCCAAAAGCACTGAGGTGTGCTACAAATTATTTAGTAGATACTGCTGACAGATATGACTTTTGACAGCCAGAAATATTAATGCACAATTATGGGGGACACCCCAAAAGCGCTGGGGAGTGCCAAATATGAAGAAAAAATAATAAACCTCTATCCTCCTCTCTGCACTAGCGATTTTGGTTAGAGCAATTGCAAGAACAATATTGTATTCTCTGTCCCTGCTCTAATTAGCCTATGACTACACCCTGCTCTCTCCCTCTGTCAAATGGCGATGGATTGCTGTGGAGGCGTGTATTTATAAAGTTGAAGTATCGCGAGAACCGAGTCCCGAGATCCGACGACGTCACAATGACGTTCGGCCTCGATTTGGATTCGGAATGGGCGGGAGAGTACCGAGCTGCTCAGCTCGGTACTCGGATACCCAAAGTTCGGGTGGGTTCGGTTCTCGGAGAACCGGACCCGCCCATCTCTAATATTAGCACACATGTTATATTAGCACATGTTATATTAGCACATGTTATATTAGCACACGTGTTATATTAGCACACGTGTTATATTAGCACACATGTTATATTAGCACACATGTTATATTAGCACATGTTATATTAGCACACATGTTATATTAGCACACATGTTATATTAGCACACATGTTATATTAGCACATTGTATATTAGCACACATGTTATATTAGCACACATGTTATATTAGCACATGTTATATTAGCACATGTTATATTAGCACACGTGTTATATTAGCACACGTGTTATATTAGCACACGTGTTATATTAGCACACGTGTTATATTAGCAGATGTTATATTAGCACAGATGTTATATTAGCACACATGTTATATTAGCACACATGTTATATTAGCACATGTTATATTAGCACACATGTTATATTAGCACATGCTATATTAGCACACGTGTTATATTAGCACACATGTTATATTAGCACACGTGTTATAGTATCATGTTTACAATATTTCAGCTATTTTGTTTAAAATAATTAATCTACAGTTACTGTGCTTCTTTTATCAGTATACCTTGCAGCAGTCCCCCACCCGTGAGGTTAAGCACACTTAAGGTTTTGCCTCTACAGACACATAGAACCTGGGGGATCTATGCTGTGTTTACAACTGACTCTACGGGGGGTCTGTAGGGTCTGTGATTTCATATAAAGGCAGCACAGTCTCCCCCTATGTATACTAGTAAGACAACCGTGTTAACCGTGACTGGAAAGACATCTGTAATAATAACATATCACGGATGTAGTTTGCGTTTCGTCTACACTGCCGACTCCACGGGACGTCTATATGGAGAAAGTGCTGTACAACAATGACCAGGAAACAACTTGCAGGAGAACTTGTTTGGAATCCTGGAGAGTTAGACGTCTGTTGGAGGAAGGTTCTATGTGACTAATAATGCGTCATGATTCATTTCTTAAGTAAAACTCATATTTTTTAAATAGACAATGTATTACAATATACAGATAAAAGAGAAAAATAGGTGGTTTCCCTATATTTTTCTTATGTCAAGCAGGCTGATGAGGGTTAGGGCTCATTGATGACACCTTGTGAAATTTGAACGCTCAGACAAAGACGGCAGAATAGATCTTGTTATCTCAGACACCAAATGCTTTACAATATGTGCAAAAACATATGTGTTCCCTCTGCCTCTAATCCCCAGTACCAGTAGGCTGGAGGCAGCTTTGGAAGCCATGTTGTTTGCAGGCTCTGGATTATGCCAATCACATAGCTCCCCAGCTCCCCTTATGCCATTGCTCCCCAGCAGTTTAGCAGCAGGAGTAGCAGCTTAAATTACTGTAACCTACCCAGGGGCCCTGGACGGACTAGGTGCAACCCTTACATAAATCTGCCAGCCAGGACTAGCTTGATTAGCAGTTATAGGAGGCTTTATCCTCTGCAATGACACTGAAAAGAACTCCTGTGAGAATTCAGAAGTAGAAAGTCTCCTGTATTCAATAAACAGGCTGAGCTGACGCTCCCGCACACCGAAGAAAGGGGGGAAGCAGAACTGGAACCGCATGACAAAAACGGGGGGATAGACAAGTAACGTTGACAAACAAGCCCATACCCCCTCCCATCGTCCGTATTTTCAGAGGCCAGACATGAGGGAGGCATGAGGGCGTCAGGAAGGAGATAACGGAGGACAAAAACAGGGGGTATCAGAAGACATGTAGGAACTGGCATAAGGGAGGACAGACAAGAGACATTTGTGATTCGGATTATGAAGGATATCCAGAAAGACAAACCACCCCACCCCCCTCCAGCCGAATCACCCCTGTATGAGGGAGATATCATGATGTGGAGGGTTATTAATGATGGGCCCCTTCTCAGACAATACCTGCCCCACTTATGCCCTCACAATGGTGAATTGAAACAATGGGGCGGCTGTTTGACCTGAAATTTGCTCAGACCATAATATTTACACCATACGATTGTCAAATACTGTAAAACAGATATAGAGGGCTATTCATACTAGCATCAGAGTTATGGGAAAATAATCTATGTCAGTTACTGGTCTCTCGTGGACAAGCGTTGATTGTCCTTGAACATATGGTGGGAGCCTACGGCCCTGTAGCCACGGATCTCCTCCGTGACGTATATTTTACAGCAGGGAGTACATCATTATTAATGTTGTAGATAGAATACATAGGATACATATATATATATATATATATATAGGCCAATAGATATTTAAAGTGTAAACATCAGATAGCAGTTGTAGAAGGGAATAATGTCTCTCGTTCATCGCCGTCAAACATCTCTCAGCAGCTAAACATGATTCTGATATCCGAGGAATGAGAGAGAATAGATGCCTGAGAATCTGACCCATTGTCCTCTCAGCTGACAGTACAAATCCCCCGGGAGCACAAACGTTACACAGGAAGCAGCGCTGGCGTGCAGTTATACTGGGTATCTCCGCTATTAGATCTCTGAATCACAGCTAAGGGGTCGTGTGTTGAAAGGACACAATGTTACTTTATTCTCTTAAAATATAACATCCTAAACTTGGTCATGCAAATGAGCAAAAGGGTTGTTGCATCCGGGCCTGTATCTCATTAACATACTGAGCTGCCCCAAATAAACTCGCCAAGCTGAGCGCTGAGAAGGGAAAGCTGCAATGCTAAGGAAACTGAACGTTGCATGAAGGTTGCAATATTTGTTATTTAGCGGTAAGGGAAATGCTGGGAATCCTTTAGAATTATCTGTATCCCTGAATTAATTTGGCCAAAGTAAATCAGATTAAAGAAATAATACGCACTCTGGGCCTTAATCATCTAAAAACGCAATGTGAATGCAACCTGCGTTTAAGAAACAAAGCGCACGTACCTTGCACGCATGTCGGCCCGTATTCAAACCCAAGCGGAAACCTTTCCATTTGAATCTGGATATAAGTACGCTCTGTCTTTACGTTACTTACCGTATGTAGACTGGCAGAACACACTGCAGGAGATGTGCACCAGAAAGGCAGAACATATGGCAAAAAAATATTTTTTCTAAAATAAATTTATAACTCTTAATACTATAATCATCAATAAGAAATATATATATATATATATATATATATATATATATATATATATATATATATATATTTTTACATGAAATAAATAAACCAGGATGTTCTTAATGTGTACTGTACATAAAATACATCTTTAGAGTTTCTCTTAATTGCAAACACAGGTTCCGGCATACACACGCAGGTGTGTGCACTGACGATAATGATGACTACACGTGTGTATGCACAACTAAAGACTTTCATTGAAGAACTACAAGGCCTTAGCTGGGAGATGTCTGCCTCACCTGAAAAATATTCAGCAATCAACCATAGTCTGTGTTAATCATACATCTAACTCACTATGTGAATTTTCTTTTCTGCCCAGGTCAAGTACATAAAGTAAGTGTTGTGTCTGTTTATTGATTTTAAGACACTGATTTGTCAATGTGTTCTAATGGAGATACCTTACTTTGTCTTCCATTTTGATACGTGAGAAACAAACACCAATTTAGTAAATAGCTAAATATGTGTAATTTATACCAACAGACCTTATGACCCAGCTGACATATGGAGCACAAAGGAGGTGCGGTAAGTATCATTTCATGGAGGAGGATCAGGTCATGAAGCAGCTGCCTTTGTAACCATCTAAGTATCTATAGTTAACAATGTTAGTCCTATTAGGTTATTGGGGGACCTGTGTTACAGTTAAGGCATCAGAAATTGTGGATTTTACAGCTGGAAAGTACAGGGGTGTTCAAAGTACACACAGTCAAGTAATATTTTATTTCAAAATGGCCTAAGGTTGATCTCTTTTTCTATAATGTTTTAAACAGATAAAGAAGACAGCCATTATGGGTTCCAGCATGACCTGCCTTGCAAAACCTAACCATGGGATAAAACCAACATCCATGTATTTGTATTTGATGTTTTTTTTATTAAAGGATTTTGTATTTACAGTTTGTTTTTAATTTGTGTTTTCTTTGATTACTAAAAATGTGTTTATAAAGAAATATTAATATTTTAATTTCTCAATACTCATTCTCCTGTAACTCTCTGCTGCTTGGGACACTGTTGAACACCTTCTTCTCCTACACATCCTTCACTACATTGTCCATCTAGACGCAGTTCTTTTTCCTGGCAGTGCATTATCACTCATCACTGGACACAGGGGTATGATCATCGAATACATCAGCAAGTTCCAGAGTTATACGCCTGTGTGGACCTCAGTGCTCCAACTCTCTGCCGTGCATCTCTTAACATCTACTACTGTTCTGCCTAACAACTACTTGATGGTTCTGCGCATTCTCTGCTCTGCGGCCCTTAGAGGATGGCAACCTGCGGTGGAGAGCAGCCAAGGCCATATTCCCTTGTGGGAAATCCCTGGTGAACACCTGTCCATCGCAAGGGCGGACCTAGAAATGTTTTGTACGGGGCGATTTAGGGGGGGAGAATTTAGTCCCCGCCCCCTTTTTGCTTGTTAAGGCTGCCTGTGGCTGCATGCTATGTGCAGGTACGTTCAGCAGTGACAGGCAGGGAGAGTGTGCTACCCGGCTGCACACTGTCGCTGCCTGTCACTGCCGAACGGACCTGCACACAATGTGCAGCCGCCAGCAGCAAGCCCCTGCTAGGGGGACAATCCCCCCCCCCCCCCCCCCCGGATCTGCCACTGCTCCATCGTTAGACTCCGCACCTCTCTGGGGGTAAGCTGTCACTCTAGCAGCGATCAGGACCATTACCATTATCTGGCTTTCGTGACAGGCGGTATGCCATATCACAGGATACATCCCCACTTCAACCACTGGTTATATAGCATATATATGTACTATGGTAGAGAACTAAATATGTATATGCTATGGTAGAGTGCTACATATGTATTTACTACGGTAGAGCACTACATACATAAATAATATGGTAAAGCACTACATACGTATATACTACGGTAGAGCGATACATATGTATATACTATGGTAGCGCGCTACATATGTATATACAGCGGTAGAGCGCTACATACGTATATACAACGGTAGGTAGCTACATACGCATATACTACGTAGAGCGCTACATACGTATATACTACGGTAGAGCACTACATACGTATATAATATGGTAGAGCACTACATACGTATATACTACGGTAGAGCACTACATACGTATATAATATGGTAGCGCGCTACATACGTATATACTATGGTAGAGCACTACATTGTGTTACACTGCTGCTGCTCTGTTTTGTAGCTCTCATTGCTTTTTGAAAAATAAAATTATGTCCTTGGCTATATCTTTGGTCTCCAGTCTGGCTACTTTGTGTTTACAGTGTTTGTCATTATGTACAGTATATCATATGTAGAGTGGAGGAAGCAGCAGATGCTTTGTTGTGTTCTATGATGAGCCATCAGTCTCCGTGCACCCCCTCTCCCTTCTCCCCCCTCCTCACTCCCTCCTGCACGTCAGTCTCCCTGCACCCCCTCTCCCTTCTCCCCCCTCCTCACTCCCTCCTCCATGTCAGTCTCCGTGCACCCCCTCTCCCTTCTCCCCCTCCTCACTCTCTCCTCCACCTCAGTCTCCCTGCACCCCCTCTCCTTTCTCCCCCCTCCTCACTCCCTCCTCCATGTCAGTCTCCCTGCACCCCCTCTCCCTTCTCCCCCCTCCTCCACGTGGTAGATGTCAGCCCAGGAAGTTCAGATTTATGTCTATGCTAAACAGTGGTGAGGTGAGTTATGAGTTACTTAATAATCTGTTTTTAGGGAGAAGTCTGCATGCACGTTGCATATACTATCCTCAACTTCCACTTCGCATTCCAGCACTCTATGGGGCATATTTAATTAGCCTCGATTGTCCACCAAACATCGCGGCTACACACTTTTACTGGTACCATGGTACCTCTGTATCGCAGATTTCCCCTCACACCCCTATGGGGGGCCGAAGAGAAATTCACAATGTTACATCGCCACAGAGTGCCATCACAACCAAGGCACTCTGCAGCTAATTAAATGGGCCCCTATGGGCCAGTTACATTATAATATGTGTCTATTATATTTGTAACAAAAAATATAGTTTATAAATTAATACAAATTTGTAAACAACATCTTTCAGTGTGTTGCCAAAATTACACTATGATACTAGATTTAGCTTACAGCATGCCACATAGCCTCAAATGCTTGCCCTTGCCTTCTACTCAATGTTTCCAGGAAGGAGGGAGCTATGTGACATGGGGACTGTCCCTCCCACCACAGGGCGACACATACAGGAGGGAGCTATGTGACATGGAGTCTGTCCCTCCCACCACAGGGTGACACAGACAGAAGGGAGCTATGTGACGTGGAGTCTGTCCCTCCCACCACAGGGTGACACAGACAAGAGGGAACTAGGTGACGTGGAGTCTATCCCTCCCACCACAGGGTGACACAGACAGGAGGGAGCTATGTGACATGGAGTCTGTCCCTCCCACCACAGGGTGACACAGACAGGAGGGAGCTATGTGACGTGGATTCTGTCCCACCACAGGGTGACAAAGACAGGAGGGAGCTATGTGACATGGAGTCTGTCCCTCCTACCACAGGGTGACACAGACAGGAGAGGGCTATGTGACATGGAGTCTGTCCCTCCCACCACAGGCTGACACAGACAGGAGGGAGATATCATATTGTTCTCATTCTCTGTCCTCAGTTTCCATTTTACTTTGGCCAGAAGCAGGTGGTGAGGACGTGATGTTTGCCTGGTTGTCCCAACATTTGTTGGGAAGTCTTTAAAGGAGGTCAGGGAGCACAGCAGACTGATCACATAATCATGTCATCTCAAGGTTGTGTATGGGAAAGATATACACTCAGTTATTTTTGGAGCAGTTGCAGGTTGACAGGAGAGGTTTGGCGCCCCTCACTGAGGAGGTTTGTCCACGCTGTAGAGCTCTTTGAGGAACACAATACACCTTGTGAGAGCAGCTCCATATAAAGCCGTGCTTCAGATCTGTAAATCTGCCGAGAGCCCCAGGAGGGGGGTGATGTCTGTTCTATATCAGAGCCTCGGCTGGCTGCATGTCCAGGGTGTTACTCTCCTTGGGGGACATGGAGAATTTCTGTACAACACTTCACTGTGTAATAAAGATAGATGCATTAGCAATGGACGTACTAGGTGTGTGGGATCTGCTATGTACAACAGGCTGACAACGCTGAGCAAGGGAAGGTCTGGGGAATCCATTCAGCTGCAGAATTCCCAACATCCCAGGACACAGCCAAAAATTGTTTTTGCGGTTCACAGATCATGCGTGTTTAATTAAATGGATTAGGTGTGTGTGGGCCCAGCTACCCTCTGTGCTTTTCATGCAGAAAGTGCCACTTAACCCCTTGGCTGACACAGGTCATGCTCATGTATACCACGGTTGATAAACTAAAGGCTGGTCATATGGTAAAGATTTAACTGCATCCCCATGACCGAAACAATTGCTTTTCAATTGGCACCTAATATGGACATGCACATAGCAACAAATTCAGATAAAAAAAATCCTTTTGTATTCCAACCATGTGTATTAGTAGCAATGGTTTCCAAAGTGACCGGTTCTATACGTTCACTAACATTCTACATAGAGCATGTTTATCCAATTCATATCAGTCCCTTCCTGTTACGATCCAGGAAGGTAAGGACCCAGGTACTAACCCTGATTGACGCTAACAGGCCTAGAGGTGCGGAGTCTAACGGGTTCCCCAGTATTCCCCAAGAACCACTGCAAGGCAGAATGGACTTTGCTGCTGGGAACTCGCAGGTCGCGGTCCTCTAGGATGCCCCAGGGAGTAGTACTGTGGAGATAGGAACTGGACAGAGGAGTACACCGGTGACCAATAGATGCGTGGTCAGCAGGCCAGTAGGTACACAGTAGACAACTAGGAGTGTGGTCAGCAGGCAGAGGTTCGGTACACAGAAGGCAATCAGGAGCGTGGTCAGCAGGCAGGGGATCGGTACACAGAAGGCAATCAGGAGCGTGGTCAGCAGGCAGAGGTTCGGTACACAGAAGGCAATCAGGAGCGTGGTCAGCAGGATGAGGTTTGGTACACAGAAGGCAATCAGGAGCGTGGTCAGCAGGCAGAGGTTCGGTACACAGAAGGCAATCAGGAGCGTGGTCAGCAGGCAGGGGATCGGTACACAGAAGGCAATCAGGAGCATGGTCAGCAGGCAGAGGTTCGGTACACAGAAGGCAATCAGGAGCGTGGTCAGCAGGCAGAGGTTCGGTACACAGAAAGTAATCAGGGGCGTTGTCAGCAGGCAGAGGTTCGGTACACAGAAAGTAATCAGGGACGTGGTTAGCAGGCAGAGGTTCGGTACACAGAAGGCAATCAGGAGCGTGGTCAGCAGGATGAGGTTTGGTACACAGAAGGCAATCAGGAGCGTGGACAGCAGGCAGAGGTTCGGTACACAGAAGGCAATCAGGAGCGTGGTCAGCAGGCAGAGGTTCGGTACACAGAAAGTAATCAGGGGCGTGGTCAGCAGGCAGAGGTTCGGTACACAGAGGGCAATCAGGAGCGTAGTCAGCAGGCAGAGGTTCGGTACACAAAAGGCAATCAGGAGCGTGGTCAGCAGGCAAAGGTTCGGTACACAGAAAGTAATCAGGGGCGTTGTCAGCAGGCAGAGGTTCGGTACACAGAGGGCAATCAGGGGCGTTGTCAGCAGGCAGAGGTTTGGTACACAGAGGGCAATCAGGAGCGTGGTCAGCAGGCAGAGGTTCGGTACACAGAAGGCAATCAGGAGCATGGTCAGCAGGCAGAGTTTCAGTACACAGAAAGTAATCAGGGGCGTTGTCAGCAGGCAGAGGTTCGGTACACAGAGGGCAATCAGGAGCATGGTCAGCAGGCAGAGGTTCGGTACACAGAGGGCAATCAGGAGTGTGGTCAGCAGGCAGAGGTTCAGTACACAGAAGACAATCAGGAGCGTGGTCAGCAGGCAGAGGTTCAGTACACAGAAGGCATTCAGGAGCGTGGTCAGCAGGCAGAGGTTCAGTACACAGAAGACAATCAGGAGCGTGGTCAGCAGGCAGAGGTTCAGTACACAGAAGGCATTCAGGAGCGTGGTCAGCAGGCAGAGGTTCAGTACACAGAAAGCAATCAGGAGCGTGGTCAGCAGGCAGAGGTTCAGTACACAGAAGGCAATCAGGAGCGTGGTCAGCAGGCAGAGGTTCGGTACACAGAAGGCAATCAGGAGCGTGGTCAGCAGGATGAGGTTTGGTACACAGAAGGCAATCAGGAGCGTGGTCAGCAGGCAGAGGTTCGGTACACAGAAGGCAATCAGGAGCGTGGTCAGCAGGCAGAGGTTTGGTACACAGAAGGCAATCAGGAGCGTGGTCAGCAGGCAGGGGATCGGTACACAGAAGGCAATCAGGAGCATGGTCAGCAGGCAGAGGTTCGGTACACAGAAGGCAATCAGGAGCGTGGTCAGCAGGCAGAGGTTCGGTACACAGAAAGTAATCAGGGGCGTTGTCAGCAGGCAGAGGTTCGGTACACAGAAAGTAATCAGGGGCGTGGTCAGCAGGCAGAGGTTCGGTACACAAAAGGCAATCAGGAGCGTGGTCAGCAGGCAGAGGTTCGGTACACAGAAAGTAATCAGGGGCGTTGTCAGCAGGCAGAGGTTCGGTACACAGAAAGTAATCGGGCGTGGTCAGCAGGCAGAGGTTCAGTACACAGAAGGCAATCAGGAGCGTGGTCAGCAGGCAGAGGTTCGGTACACAGAAGGCAATCAGGAGCGTGGTCAGCAGGCAGAGGTTTGGTACACAGAAGGCAATCAGGAGCGTGGTCAGCAGGCAGGGGATCGGTACACAGAAGGCAATCAGGAGCATGGTCAGCAGGCAGAGGTTCGGTACACAGAAGGCAATCAGGAGCGTGGTCAGCAGGCAGAGGTTCGGTACACAGAAAGTAATCAGGGGCGTTGTCAGCAGGCAGAGGTTCGGTACACAGAAAGTAATCAGGGGCGTGGTCAGCAGGCAGAGGTTCGGTACACAAAAGGCAATCAGGAGCGTGGTCAGCAGGCAGAGGTTCGGTACACAGAAAGTAATCAGGGGCGTTGTCAGCAGGCAGAGGTTCGGTACACAGAAAGTAATCGGGCGTGGTCAGCAGGCAGAGGTTCAGTACACAGAAGGCAATCAGGAGCGTGGTCAGCAGGCAGAGGTTCGGTACACAGAAGGCAATCAGGAGCGTGGTCAGCAGGATGAGGTTTGGTACACAGAAGGCAATCAGGGGCGTGGTCAGCAGGCAGAGGTTCGGTACACAGAGGGCAATCAGGGGCGTGGTCAGCAGGCAGAGGTTCAGTACACAGAAGGCAATCAGGAGCGTGGTCAGCAGGCAAAGGTTCGGTACGCAGAGGGCAATCAAGGGCGTGGTCAGCAGGCAGAGGTTCGGTACGCAGAGGGCAATCAGAAGTGTGGTCAGCAGGCAAAGGTTCGGTACGCAGAGGGCAATCAGGAGCGTGGTCAGCAGGCAGAGGTTCGGTACGCAGAGGGCAATCAGGAGCGATTCCAAAGGGAAGAAACTGGGCAAGATACAGGGATCAAAGCAGGGGTCAGGAGCTGGCCACAAAATTGCTCTGACACTGGACTGGTGTCAGAGGTCTGTTAAAATAAACAAGCAAGTTTGAAAAACCCGCTGCCATCACGTGAGCCGATACCCGGAAGTGCTGGGCAGTGACTCGAGCAAGATGGCGCTGGAACAAGGACGTGTAAGTCTTGACACTTCCCAAGTATAGTTTACAATCTAATTCCCATACGACAAGCACACAGTTACACATAATAGTGTGAATTTAGCTAGTAGCCATTTAACCTTCAAGTATGTTTTTTGGACTATGAAAGGAAACACGGGGAGAAGATACAAACTCCATACAGAGAGCACTCTGGCCCACACAGACGTACAAGGCAGGAATGCTAACCACTTTGTTTCTGCGTAATCCAATCCTTTTACGGATGACAACTCAGACATTTAGAGGGGGTAATAGGAGAGTTAATGTCCTGCTCTGCAGATGAGTGTAATATATGTGCATGTATTTTAAAGGTGTGCTAGTAAAAAGAAAATATTTATATAAAAATGTATGTTTACCTTGTCCCGGTGGTACAGTCGGGATCAGGGTTCCCCTGTCATTTGTTTTCTGCCGCGAACGGTATACTGGAGTGCAGTGGTGCCAATGGGATCCCTATATACCTAGTGGTCTTCGTGGAGGGGTCTCTGGAGTAGCCCCGGGACTATGTGACTGCTGCACTGTAGCCCACTGTAAAGGGTATACAGTCTTACTATTACCCTGTTAGCATTGATGGTACAATACATTCGATTGTTTTCTGGGTGTGTGTGTGTATTCCGGATTTCATAACAATTCCTGTATTAACAACATTACTTCAGCATTCATTTATATCACAGCAATATCTTAGTATAACAATTTAGAGCAGATTCCTTTACACCCAATAGATTTTCGCTGCTCCCATATTCTGTATATCTTGCTCAATACAATATTACTGTAGCCAGTTTAGAAATATTTTTTCGCACAGCATCTCAAGAATTCCTTTTCCGCACAAAACTACACAAAGGTCATCATTGCGCAATATGCAAACTCCATTCCTTGCTATATGTAAGCATCATGGTATATGATAGCGCCATACTATGTTCCGATATGTATCATCACAAACTCTACGTTCTACAGTATCTCACAGCACAGTCTCGATATGCATCACAGTGTTCTATACTGCATGTATATCACACATTCCTCCATAGTACAATGAGTCATCACTGGGCAGGCGCTTTAGGATAAGCGAGTAGGAGAGACAAGTATGGCGACAGGGGCAGGCGTGACAGCCCCCTCCAGTGGCGGAATTACCATTGGTGCAGCAGATGCGGTGCACCGGGGCCCATGGAGTTAATGGGGCCCATTGCACAGGGTACTAGCGAGCTGTGGGCCCCAGTTCTCTCCTCCCGGGTTCCCTGCACCGGGGCCTACAGCTCTTTAATTCTGCCTCTGGTCCCCTCCACGTTCTGCCACTCCGTAGCGCTCGTTCATGCCTCCATTCTGCTATTCAGTTCTGATATGATACTATATGAGTGACAAATTGCTGTGACCTTTTAAAAAAGCCAAGTGGAGCTGTGTTTCAGAAACTCGGGAACACAAACAATGGTGGGGGGAGTCAAATTTTAAATTAAGGACAAGTTCGTTTCTACCTACCACATTTTATCCTGGTGTGGAAGGTGAGGGAGCGATACATGTGTATTAGCCTAGGGCAGCCTGAACCCTAAATCATTCTCTGTACCCAGGGCCGGTGCTAGGGTCCACGGCGCCCTAGGCATTTTAAAAAAGCGCCCCCCCCCTTCCCCCCAGCAAAAATCGCCTCCCCCCCCCCCGCAAAAATCGCCGCCCTCCTCCCTCCTCCCTCCTCCCTCCTCTCCTTACCTTGTCTCACCACCGCCGCCTCTCTGCTCCGTCTCCTCCCCTCCACTCACTGACACTAGTAAGTGGAGGGGAGGAGACGGAGCAGAGAGGCGGCGGTGGTGACAAAATAGCCTCTTCCCCCCCTCCCCGTCCATCTGAATGCTGTGCGGCGGCCGTGACAGGTATGGTCAGCGGTCGCCGCACAGTTTTAAAGTATTTTAGAATACTGTGGCGCCCTCCAGAGCCCGGCGCCCTAGGCAAGTGCCTAACCTTGCCTAATGGGAGCGCCGGGCCTGTCTGTACCACAAACATCTCCTATATCCTCTATATCACAAACAATTCTAAAATGCAATTATATACAACTTCATAACATCACTATACATTATATACCACCTGCAAACCATATACAGGCTGTTCCCAGTTAGATACACTGTCCCCATATCTTTCTCATAACACTCCATTGCAGCCTATAACATCCTCATTTGTATCTAACGATAAATCCATATGGAGCATATTAATAGTAATGAAAGAGAAGAAAGGAGAGGGAAGAGAAGCAAGAGAGAGAGGAGGAAAGACTTGTGGGCTAGATTTACTAAACTGCGGGCTTGAAAAAGTGGAGATGTTGCCTCTAGCAACCAATCAGCTTCTAGCTGTCATTTTGTAGAATGTACTAAATAAATGACAGCTAGAATCTGATTGGTTGCTATAGGCAACATCTCCACTTTTTCAAACCCACAGTTTAGTAAATATACCCCTTGTGTATAGTAAATATACACACAAATGGATGCACCGTTCCTCGCACATGTTTGTAGACAGATCTAATGCATCATCACAGGGGGGAGCAGGGAGAATAGGGGGATGACTTCACGGTTCTCCTCCACAATTATCAACGACGGTCACCCTTTTTTGTATAGCCCAAAATTAAAAAATCCCTATAGCCGGTGGAAACTCCTATTTTAGGTTGCAATAGGGCTTGTCGCCCTTTGATAAATTGGCCCCTCGGAGCCTTAAAAGCCTGCAATGATTTCCTTTATAGTTAGCTAGCAAACTTGTGACCTATGAATAACTTTTGTTATTTTTACTTAGAAAGTGCCATAAACACATCTATCCCTCACATCTGCCTATAGTGCTGTTATACATGTTAAAGCTGCACATTGTCTATTGAATGCCCACTTATAGCATGACTGTTTACTGTAAGTGTCAGACTGATAGAAGAAAGACCTGAGTTTTGGGTGTGGAGACGTACGAGGGATGTATAGAAAGATTGTGTACATTAGTTCCAATGCTGGAAGTGAATCTATTCTTTTGATGTGGGTGGAAACTCAATTATTTAATACTGAGGAAGACTTTCCTCTCCTATGGAGCCCTGTGTTCAAATGTGATCCTGTAAAATTGCATAGAAGCATTCAGAATTCAACATGTGCTCATTTCTTCTTTAATACAGTTATTTGCGTTTGTCTGTTGTACCTCTATTTACCCAGGTCACTACAATCTGGCCTATATAAAGGCATCAAGGCCTGGAGTAGAAAGCCACTGATATTGCTATGGTGTAACAAAGAGAGGCAATAGAATTACATAGAATAGCTCAGCTGTAACTGGTAAGGGCAAGAATATGTCTGTAAGCATTCCAGCTTTGTGCTCACTATGTTCAAAGCAGATATTGTCTTCATCCTGCATCTCCTACATAAGTGCGTGCAACCAAATGTAAGCACAACCTGTAGCCAATGACATCATCAAAATCCGCAGTGCAGTGCAGAGTATTTCAGAAGGTGAGTGAGTTGATCTTGTGGGAGACACTTGTCCATCACTGAGGACAGGGCTGCACGTGACAGGGCCAGTGTCATGATATAAGGAGGGGAATGGAGGCAAGCTGGAAGCCACAAGCAAGAGTAGTGACCCATTCTGATAAGCAGATAAAGATTTACATGTCCATACATATAACGTTTCTACAGGTATGGATGGATGGGGGAGAGGGTAGAACAGAATAAGGACGAAGGAAGACTTGACACCAGACAAAATACAGTAGTGGGAGAGAGGACCACAAGAGAGGGACAGAGGGGAACGTCAGGCAAGGCATATGAAGGAGGGGGGGGACAGAAACGCTGAAAATATATAAAAGTGGAAGGTAGCACAGGCAAGACAGCGCTCAGGAATATAAAGACATAATATGGCCAGGCCTGGACAAAACCACGTCGCCAATGCGAAAGGACAATGAGTGTGACTTCAAGAGAACCCCACCAACATTTGCTTCAGACGCCCATGAACATGAGACAGCTCTGAAAATTGTACATACACCAAGATTATCAGTCCTGGTTCCTGTGCCTTCCTGATGTCCACAGGTGCCGCCCTGCAATTCACGGGTCCAAGCAAAGTGTCAGAAAATCATCATCTTCTGGCGTCACAGAGTAATCCCAGTCATTCTGCTGCCCTTGTGAATAGCATGATCCCGAGTACCTGCACAATTTCAGAATGGTTTAATTGATTTGCATTCCGTTTGGAATATGGCATGACCAAATTCTGGAAAAAATGCTTGCATGAAAGAGCAGGGTCTCCCAGCAGCACTGAGTTATGTGAGACAGGTCAAACTGGATACAGTAAAACTATAATGTCAAACTCACCTTTGTATAAAGTGAAGTTCATATATCCAGTTTGATTTTACCAGAGACGAACCATAAAAATGATTTGGTACTTGCCAAGAGGGTAGAAAGAGAGACATAAGGACCATTGATCCTTGTATACTGTACACACCTCTGCTGTAAACCGTTAGTCAGCTCCAAACGCCAAAAAAGCTTACTCATATGAATAAGCCCTATAAATGTAGGAGATATATGTAGTGGTGTCCACACACTGTTCAATATACTTGTTTAGTCTACTCACCAAACCATCATATTGGTGGCTAACTTAGCCAAACACATACATAGAGCTTCATATCTCCCAAGTCATTCAGCCCCTGAGGATCTAGTCTAGTTTGGAAACATACCGATAGCACTTCCCCAATATTTGTACTAATGTTATCATGCAGCAGTTTGACTTTGTTTTGAAAGTGGACTTGTTACTGTGTTAAGTATTCCTTGAAAGAGTTGTAGCCACTGTGACTTAACCTATCCTACTAAGGTTGTCACGAGCACAGACCTTCTTCATGGATGGTGTGTTAAGTACTAACTTATCTAACAGTGCTGGGAGCAGGCAGCAGGATGGTTGACCTGGAGTTCTGGATCACACATAATAAATACAAGGAGTTAATTCAGGGAGGGTACCACAGTTATCTACATTTCTATCTATAGCTCTAATTTTATGCCCCTTTATTCAAATTTATTGTACATGGCCTTCATCTAAAGACTTCAAGTGTTGGTTCTTCTTCAATCTCCATGAGATAGCCATCAATTGGGATAGTTAGAGAAGATAGTTCCCACCTGTACACAGAACAATCTGGGAACTGGATAAGAGAGCCGTGCCCAGAGACTTGAGAGACCTTGAAGATCTGGAGGCAGGACAAGTAGCGGTTACGGCTCCAACTGAACCGGATCAGAAGCTTTGAAGAGGATGCTATATAAATAAATATTGATGATGGTGATGACTGCAAGGACCTTCAGACCTGATCTCTGAGTCTTGGGCTTTTGTGTTCCCAACAAAAGTAGGTTGACACTTGCTAGCAGTAGGAATAGGCAAGGGCATGTTCCGCCATGCCCAAGAAGTATATCCCAGGATCTCGCTAGAGGAAACTGGTATTGGACTATATTTTCCCTAATGCTGTATTGACGTGTTATGATGTGATTGCTTATTTCTTCCTACAAGTGCTATAGCTCTCTTGGTGAACATTGGTATATAAATACATATATTCTTTTTATTTAGATATTTGCCTGAGTAAGTAATTTGCACCCAGGTAATAATACTGAATAAATGTAAGAGGCTGCAGAATAATCTCGGTGGTACTGATCTGGTGTTGGAGGTGCTCTTGGTGCCGATATGCCAGTAGGAGAGAGTGTTCATCAGTGTTCCATTCTGAGTGATCAAATTTAGTTACAATTTTAAGGTTCAAGATAAGTGTCTAGGGCCAGTAGTTGAGCAAAGTCCAAAACAACCACATTGACAGACAAGATCTACCTGAGTGTGTCCACATGCTTGAGTATAAGTGAGTAGGATAGGCAATGATGGCGATAGGCATGGGTACGACAGCCCCCACTTCCTCCACATCCTAACCCTCAGTAACGCTCGTTCATGCCTCCGTTCTGCTTTACAGTTCTGATTTTAAGAAAAATTAAATAAGTGACAAATATTGTTGCAACTCTTTTAAAAAGCCATGTGAAGCTGAGTTTTGAAAGCACAGAACATGAACATTGATAAGGAGGTGAAGAAAGTCGGACTTTAAGGTAAGGATGCGCTTGCTTGTACCCACCATGTATTAGCCTGGCGTGTAAAGTGAGGGGGCGCTAGGACCGTATTATACTAGGTTGGCCTGTACCCTTAATCAGGGGCTGCTTCGACACCTGGTCATTGCTTTAAGAACCGAGAGATGACTATAGAAGAGGACAGGATCAGCACGAGAAAGCTCTGTTGTCATGTATAGGGACAGATATCTTAGGCCCGTGTGTGTAGTAACACTTTCTACAGGCACAGGTATGTACAGTATATGGTAACACGGTCACCTCCTGTAAATAAGACAGGATACATAGACATATACAGTTCTCGGACTGGATGCGGAGTGGTTAATATGTTCTTCCACTTCTCTCTTTCAGTGTTGGGGAATGTCAGGGGGAGGGGGGAAACCCATGTTAGATAAAGGAGAGTGACTCTATACAAATCTGAGAGGGGGGGGGGGTGTTTCATTGCCTCTTTAGAAAGCCTTTCATGACAAAGTTTACATATGAATACAGTCTCCCATTTCTTTGTCCTCCCTGAGCTCTTCCCTTCCTTCTCTTGCCTCATACTATCCAGATTCTCCCACAGCCTCCCTTCCTCTATCTCCGCTATCTCCCTGCATTGTGTCCTCCTCCTCCTCACACAATCTGCCTGCACCTCTTCCCTGTATCAGTGTGTGAAGAAGGACACCCAGCTGTATTAGTTAGAGTTCCCAGGTCAGACATATAAACTCTGGCACACAGAACAGACAGGATGCATGGCTGAAAAGATCAGTAATGTCTGATAGGTGTATGCTATGGGGAGACGGCTGGTGCGCAGGGTAAAGGTGGTGTTGCCCATAGCAACCAAGCAGAGTCAGTCATTTTTCTACCACAGTTCAGAAAATGTAAGTTATCTTATTCACACTGCAGTCTTCTCTCCCCAATCCTGGTACATCCATTTCCCCTGCTGTACCGTTTACCCCCCTTTTACACCTTCCACCCCCCCCCCCCACCCCGGCCCGAACTGAATGACATGGGCAAAGCACTCTGGGAAGGTCAATCAGAGTTGATTCCTCCATTGTTGATCAAATTCTTGAGGGTTAACCCTCTCCTGTCTTTCCTAGGGCACAGCCTCGGAACATTCAAATTGTACTTTCCAAATACCCCTCAGATGTTCCCGATTTTACACGATTAGCAGTAAAAATGATTCATATACATTTATGATGCCAAACCAGTCTGCAAACATGTCCATTTTGATTTCAATTCTTATTTTAGCCATATAATTTGCATATTATATTCCCAGAGGTTTTAGTCATATCCAAGTAGGGTCACCCGGCGTTGTGTGGGTCCGATTTGTAATGTGCAGCAGTTTTCATATATTAGCAAATTATTTGGTAAATAGACCAAAAATGCTATTTAGAAAATAAGATTTGTTGCGTTGTTGCTTTGTCGTTATGTCGTGTTGTGCGTAAGGTTTTCTTCCATCAGTCAAACAATTGTTTACAACCCAAAAATTATGTTTTCAATATGTGTCGCTCTGTTGCTTTGTCGCATTGTCGTGTTGTCGCTATGTGTTCTAATAGGTTAGTTTTTCGATACTAAATAACTATGTAAGATTCTGGCAGCTTTACCTTAAGAGCTGTGGAAGATATTAAAACTTCTTCTTTTATATTTATAGCGATATCTTGTTTGAATGCCAATGTATTGATGTGGATAAATCAAAGTATATTCTCATGTATAATAGTATAGTCTATTAAAATACTCTTTTTTTTTTTATAGAGGAAATATGCCCAAAAAGTATTATAATCTGCTGGTTTAGTAGGAAAAGAAAATGTGTAATATGGTAGACTTTGAAGTTACATATTTTGTTTTTATTTTATTTAATGTAATACTATATATACACTACAATTTATTTCTCACACTATTATTAATAGTAACCCGCTGGTGGGTTTTCTACACTGAGCTCGGTGACAGCCCCCTAAAATATGTTTGTTGTTTTATCCTTAAGCTAAACTGGGAAAATCCAGAAAACATGATACCCTTACCATATATTCTGGTAGTCAGCCCAGGAGAACCTGTGGGTTTCTGGGAGTATATAAAGCTATGGAGCTTTGTACGTTCCTGCTTATACTGCTAGACGCCTGTAGTTACATAGACACATGCCATATTGGTAGATAAAACGTAGTTGGCACATTAAGGACTCGTACCCATGGGTCCTTTCCTTGTGCTTGTGATACTTGGTGATCGCAGCTCAACCCGCACTGCAAATACGGTTAATTAAACTCTATGAAGAAAGTGCCAAGGGTATACACAGGCCTTATATGTGAACGCTGAGCGGCCTTGTAGCCATGGATGTACATGTTTTGTCCAGCATTCCGTATGAATGCTCATGTGTCCTGCTAGCGCAGGGCCGTAACTAGGGCTGTGCGACAGGGGCGGCCGCCCAGGGCGCAACGCTGAAAGGGGGCGCAAATTAGGAATATTTTAGGTTAATTTGGTTAAAATTGAGGGCTAGGGGGACGGCAATTGTCTTTCTCGCCCTGGGCGCTAGAATTCTAAGTTACGGCACTGTGCCAGCGCACTCTTCATAGGCTTCTCTGGGAAGAGTTGGTAAAGGTACATTCAGCACGAAAAGCATCCGTGTGTAGGAGTTCTGCCCATTTCCCTCCTCCGCCTCAACTGCTTTCTGTTCATCCAACATCGAGCAGAATAGAATGCAGCCCAGAGGGGACATAAAGAAAGGGCCAATAGTACACAGGAGCACTCACATTGTATAATGATCATCATCTATTTATATAGCGCCACTAATTCCGCAGCGCTGTACAGAGAACTCATTCACATCAGTTCCTGCCCCATTGGAGCTTACAGTCTGAATTCCCAAACATACACACACACACATACTGAGAGCGACTGAGGGCAATTTAATAGCAGCCAAATAACGTACCAGTATGTTTTTGGAGTGTGGGAGAAAACCAGAGCACCCGGAGGAAACCCACTCAAACAGGGAGAACATAAAAACTCCTCACAAATAAGGCCATGGTCGGGAATCGAACTCATGACCCCAGTGCTGAGAGGCAGAAGTGCTAACCACTAAGCCACCGTGCTGATGGAACATGGATGTAAGACAATAGGACATACTGCATCCATGTCATCCAACGATCACTCCGTGCTCATGTGTACAGATGAAGCTCTCTCCATAGGCTTCAGTGAACCATGTGTGCACTGTGGGTTAATAGGTGAACGCAGGGGAGAGCGAACATATGTGCCCTTATGGTACAAACCAGCGTTCAGGTCAATGTCCAATCCACCAGTGTAGCCAAATCAGAGTGATCCAACTATTTGGCGCTTGAGCACAATAGGCAAACTTTATAAGTCACAAATTAGTGTTGTAGAGCGGCGACTGCACATTTATTAAGAGTCATCATTGATCGGCATTTTCTTTCAGTTAAACTGATCGGATGTTGGATGGGATCAGTGGTTCTTTTTGCCCATACACATTGTGATGAGCAGCCCATTGAGTCTACAGATTACTTGACCGACAGAATGTGAAACAAAGATATATAGAATGGAAAGAATACCTCTTCTTCCACACCCAATCTATCTGCTTATCTGGCCAAATATTGTGCGAGCCTCACCTTTGGCATGGCTATACTATTTACTTGTTTTCAAATTATCTTAAATGATAAACCCACATCCTTCTGCATAGAAATTTGTGTTATTATTGTATCCCTAAATTAACAATTTTCTGAAGGATTCTTTCCCCCCCAAGCGCATTACTTTATACTTCACAGATTTAACCTGACAACTTCCCTTGTTGTGTCCAAGTGCAGTAAAATCCTTCATCATGTTATTTACCATCCTGGAATGTCAATGCTTCGACCGATCAATGTGTCATCTACAAACCTTATACAAAGCAGACCTGTACCCAGCCCCCCAGTCCATTTATCCGGAACAGTGTCAATCATGTTGTAATTATCTGGGTAAACATTGTGATATATTTATGAAACCATGTGCACTGGTAGCAGGGCCATCTTAACAACATTATGGGCCCCCGGGCAAAGCAGTGCACCGGAGCCCCTACATATATATATATATATGTAGATGTATAGAGATACAGATATAGATATAGATATATAGAGATAGAGATAGATAGATGTACTTGCTTAGTGACCCTTGAAGGTTTTTTTTGCAGGTTTTTTTCTTTTGCAGGATTATTTATTCTCATTAAGAGCCCTGTCTACAGGGCCCCCTTTCCCGTGGGGCCCCCGGGCACCTGCCCATCAGGGGAGGGCTGGGCCGGTGGGACGGGGGGCATCGGCCCCCCGGAAGTAATATAAATGTGATGCGGCCGCGTGATTGATGACGCGGCCGCATCACGTGTCATGTGATGCGGCCGCCTGTGCGGCGTGTGCCCCCCGGGCTGACGTCCGTCAGGCCGCGCCTGCTGCCCATCGTGCCCAATGGAAAAGATGGCCCTGACTGGTAGTGTAACCCATATCGACCAATAAAAATGTACTTTCCTTTTTACTTTTCTATCCTGTAACAGGAAAATTACAGAATCCGATCGAATTCTATGCTATGTTCATAGTTCCACAGTCTAAAGATGGACAAACGTGCAGGTCTGGTTACATAGTTACATATTGAGATAAGTACATCAAGTTTAACCTTTCATAAATGCTTATTGTGTTGATCCAGAGGAAGGCAAAACAAAGACCCCAGTGTGACCATTGTCCATTTAACCTCACAGGAGGAAAGGAAAATTCCATCCTGACCCCACAAACTGGCAGCCAAATTGCTTGGATCAATCAGCCCCATATTGTCCTCTACCGCACTGGCGTAGCTACCGCTGGTGCAGAAGGTACAAAGGACTGTGGCCCCTCACCAGAGCAGCAGTCACAGAGCACTCAGGCCCCTTGTAGGTGGAGGGGCCCCTGCACCCAGTCTATAATAAGGTCCATAGAGGAACCCAGTGAGAAACGAAGGGGTGAATAGTTATATTCTGGTGTCTCTGCATTGTTTTGTTGGGTTAGTAGGGGGATATGCTGGGGTCAAAATATATTTTTGCCCCCCTTCCATTACCTAGTTCTGTATTCCTCCATGTACATCTGCCTATAATGCATGGTCATCATTTTCACAGATACCCTCCAGCTTGGCAGGTGTTAGACAGGATTTCAGATGTACAAAAGATGCTCCCCATTTCCTGTCCTGTTATATCCTTCTAGACTCACTATACAGCCAGGACTGTCACCCAGCCAAGTCTCTGTTACAGCCACTGCATCATAATTCTCTTCCAACATCATTAATTCTGTTTCATCTATTTTGTTTGGAAGACTCCAAGCATTTCTTATCATACATTTGATATTTTTACTGCCGCTTAGTGTTAGTCTACAGACCTCGTTATCATCTAACTCCCCCGGACACTTCTCCCCCATTTCCGTGACTAAACCCAGTTCCCTGCCGCTATATTGCACACTGCTTCCCCAACTCCCAGTTTGTAGCTTTAAATCTCCCCCAGCTGTTAGGCCATTTTCTGCCCCCGGTACAGCTGCCCCCTCCCCAATGATATGCAGCCCACCCCTACTGTAAAGTCTGTAGCTGAGCGAGGAAGTGTCCCAGTTGTCCAAAAAACTCAAACCCCCCCACCTACACCACATTAGTAGCAATACTGACCACTGTGCCAAGTTTATAGACAAAATTCCTGAAATCGTGTTTTATTTTGTACTTAAGTGGTCGCATCAGATAGAGGCGAATTTGGTATATTTTTATTAAATTGACTTATGACAAATATGATTCCCCCTTAATCTGCCTGCACCCCTTTATTATAGAGTGTATTGTGCAAGCATCAGTTCAAGGCTGTAATTTATACTCGAAAATAGAAGCTACATTGAACTTTGCTCTTTGCACAGAGTCTCCTCCCTTTGCCCAGAAGCTCCCCCTTTTACACTGAGACTCCGTTCTTTGCCCAGAGACTCCATCTTTTACACAGAGACTCCGCCCTTTGCCCAGAAGCTCCCCCTTTTACACTGAGACTCCGTTCTTTGTCCAGAGGTTCCACCTTTTACACAGAGACTCCACCCTTTGCCCAGAAGCTTAACCTTTTACACAGAGATCCCATTGTTTGCCCAGAGGTTCCACCTTTTACACACAGACTCCACCCTTTGCCCAGAGGCTCCACCTTTACACAGAGACTCCACCCTTGCCCAGAGGCTCCATCTTTTACACAGACACTCCACCCTTTGCCCATAAGCTCAACCTTTTACACAGAGACTCCATCCTTGCCCAGAGGCTCCACCTTTTACACCGAGACTCCGCCCTTTGTCAAGAAGCTCAACCTTTTACACAGAGACTACACCCTTTGCCCAGAGACTCCACCTTTTACACCGAGACTCTGCCCTTTGCCCAAAGGCTCCACCTTTGCACAGACAGAACACTCACTTTCTACAGACAGAGCCTCACCCCTACCATATAAAGGCATGGGTCTTCAGGCAGAAATCAGAGGTGATAATAATAAATAATCATCAGAAGGCAGGGTATTATTGTAATGAGCACTGTAGTGATGACATCAGAACACACTGTTTACATAGATTATTTACAGAAGTCTATACTTGCCTAGTATATGGCCCTTTAAAACAAATCATGAAGGCTGACTCTGCGCTGTAACATTTTATCATGGCACACAACTTAATATGAGTTGCTAAGATATATATTCGGATGGCATGGAATCATGTACTAAGTGGCATAAACAATTTTACAGTGCTACAAAATTTCACTCTTGGCTTGAAATAGATTTTGGAGTTTTGCAACATGTGTTTCATGTCCTATAATATTTGGAGTGGTGTAATCTTTAGCTCATGCAACAAAATAGATTTTGAAATGCTATATTATTTTCTGGTGAAATGTGTTGTGTAAACTCTCCAGTAACACACACCTGCCTCTACATGTGGCTGAAGACATTTAAGCAATGCTCATTTGTACAACACCTACTGAGAGGCGGGACTATTGAAAGGAAATTACTACAGCATGAATTTAAAGAGCAAGTACAGCCTCGATATATATATATATATATATATATATATATATATATATATATATATATATATATATCACAAAGGCTAGGTAATATCATACCTCTCAACTGTCCCAATTTCAGTGGGACAGTCCCGAATTTAAGGCTCTGCCCCACCTGGGCACACGTTTGTCCCATGGGTGGCAATGTTGGGGGAAGGGTATCTAATGAGCAACCTCACACTTTACAGCGTAAGGCAGACCTCTGGGGGTAGCCACGCACCGATTGTGGTGTGACCACACCCCCTCATGCTGTAGTCACGCCCCCTGTCCCACTGACTTACATGTTGAGAGGTATGGTTATACACATGAAATAACTGGAGTGTTTATACTTAACTAAATGTGCCCACCATGCTCTTTGGCTCAAGAAGTTGCCATGTTAGTTTTGAGGTGTTTCTCTTACTAAACAAGGCTACAGTGACTGACAGCTTGACAGTCTTGCTTTGCAGATAGGCACAGTGTGGATTGGTTGATTCCTACACAGGTCCAGGACCAGTGATGTCATAAACTCTGTCATAAAGATGTGGGAGGAGCTTCAACTGTGTGCAATGGAATATCAGGTTAACACTGGCCAATATATTTAATCTTTATGGTATATATATATGAGAAAATCTCTTTTGGGAGATAGATGTTATTTCAGTGGATTGGCAAAAAAAAAAGTATTAATAATATTGCTTATTTATAATACTCCACAATATTGTACAGCGCTGTATAGTGGGGAAGTAGAGTATATTATAAAGATCAAGACGACTAACAGGCCAAGTGCTGGACAATCAAAAAGCATACGACTGTAGATAAGACGTAATAGGCAATATAATATAACAAGTGTCCTACAAACCATGCAAGAGGCAAGATGCAAGGGCGCACAGGTGGAGACGACAAATAAATAGGAAGAGGGAGGGCTCTGCTCATCAGAGCTTACAATCTAATGGGGAGGGGCGAGGCTGAGACAAGAGGAGGAGGTGACATTGAGTGAGAATGTGGACAGAGAGGTTGGGCTTG
This sequence comes from Mixophyes fleayi, assembly GCF_038048845.1. Lineage (NCBI taxonomy): Eukaryota > Metazoa > Chordata > Amphibia > Anura > Limnodynastidae > Mixophyes > Mixophyes fleayi. Next base: position 43,300,596 of record NC_134405.1, read on the forward strand.
TGAGGGTGGTTAACTCAACTACATATCCCCATGGGCCTAAATGAAGAGTTAGCTTTGTATGTTTCTAAGATGTATACTGTGATGTAGAACGATAGCTGCATAAATTAATTGCATTTCTAAAGAGCTATTTACTAGATTATATTAAATTAGGTAGAAAATCAGGGCTGAATGTATCTATTTATGAAGCATTGTGAACTTGACTTAACTTTGTTTCTTTTCTTTTATCTGTTCCGGAATATATAGCCCTGTGGACAAAATCAGACCGACCTTCACCGGTTATTCAACCCAATCACACTCCTCCTCCCTGCGGGATCACCTTGGGATTCCATATTCATTCGAAATCGTTATTTCGGTTGCTACAAGATACTTGTTGTTGTTCCAGAACTCTGAATGAATCCAGCGTTCAGTACAAATGTGTGTCCTGGATGATGGAAGACGGTTGGGTCTTAGACATGGGAATACCGCGGATCTACCAGTTGGGCGGAGGAGGACGTGGTGGTAAAAAAAATAACATTTGGCTGGAGTTCCTCCATAGCTAGGTCCAGACAGACTATTATTTGGCAGTATCTGTAGAGTTCTGAAACTTGGCATTCCTTTAAGTTTTTAAGCCATTTTTTTTTTATCAGGACAGAAATGACCTTTTCTTAGGATAAAGTTCAAACCGAGAGGAGTGAAGAACATGGGAATCTGCACACTGTCTGTATTGAGAGCGTATTACTAGTCTGACACTCGCTACAAACTCATAGAAGAAAACGGTGACTGACCATAGAGTCATAGGCTTAGTGATGGACATATAAGAATCCTACAGCCACAGACTGGCAGTCTATTCAAATGAGGTTGACCTCTTTTGTTTTTTGCATTAATGCCAGACATTTCTTAACATTAATTATGCAGGATGGCATGCCAGTCATTGCATCCAAACAATAGGCATTTGGCAGAATTTGCCCGTGAATTGAGGTCACCTTACTAGCCGACCGACAATGGTTCAGATATCTGCCACATCTCCTATAACACAGGTTGTGCGTTAGGGCATATTCTATTATCACCCTTAAGCCTGGGCAGTGTAGAATGGAAAAGAAATCTGCATCACTTGTCCTGTCCGTGCGTCAGCTGAGCGGTGTAGGAAGGGTTAATACATTCCTGAGTTGGTGGTAGTCACAGCTCCATTCATGTAGTGAATAAAGACTCTTAGACCCCTTCACTGATAGTGTTTTGTTGGCTTTTTTATTTCCCACAGACTGTGGGTGTTCAAATGTCTGTTTGCATTACGCCACTCCATGCAAGGGGATGTCTGCAATAAATGAAGGGCAGATTGCTAGCTCCGTAATTTGTATTCCTTTATCTTTGTACGTACTACGCTGAGGAATACGGTGGTAAACAAGTGTGTGTGTGTGTGTGTGTGTGTGTGTGTGTGTGTGTGTGTGTGTGTGTGTGTGTGTGTGTGTGTGTCGGATTTGTTAAAATCATTAGGATTTCTCTGGTTAATACAATCCGAAAGCTGATTTTCCTTATCACTTCCAGGGACTAATATGCTAGTTAAGATGCAAACTAAGTTAAATATTCAGCAGAATATTTTAAATAAAATTAATTCTTGCTTCCCTAGGGCATTTTCATATATATTGATAATGCGAGCTCTGCTGACCTCATGCTTCTATACAGGCCAAGGTGACTTGTGATACGCTTTGATTTTTACAGTAAAGGGGTACATTCGAATTTGTAACGGAGAAAGTTCCTTATATTGTGATGCCAAGTGCAGAATCCGAATAATAAACCTCTAGAACCAGGCTGGTCGCGGCTTTCGCCTATAGCAGACTCCGCAGTAGTTGAAGCTTATTCTGGGATTGACGCTGATGCTAGAAATATTGGAGACATTAATCAACAATACTGGGAACTGAATAAAAAGTGAACGCAGATACTCACATTGGCCGGAGAAAATGGAAAAATGGCTTGTGTCTGAGGAGAGGTCAGGGCAGGCGCAATCCAGGAATGATCAATGTTTAGGTGAACAGTCAGGGCAGGCAGCAATCCAGGAATAGTCAATGTTTAGGTGAACAGTTAAGGCAGGCAGCAATCCAGGAATGGTCAATGTTTAGGTGAGCAGTCAGGACAGGCAGCAATTCAGGAATGGTCAATGTTTAGGTGAACAGTCAGGGCAGGCAGCAATCCAGGAATAGTCAATGTTTAGGGGAACAGTCAGGGCGGGCAGCAATCCAGGAATGGTCAATGTCTAGATAAAAAATCAGGGCAGGCAGCCATCCAGGGAATGGTAATTATCCTGGCAAGGTCAGAACCATGTCAAGAAACAGGGAGCCAACAGAGACACAGTTCAAGGTAACTGTATAGTATAGTAAGTATATAGTCTGTGTACTCTGGGAGCCCCTTTGTCCTTTTGTCTGGCTGCTGTGAGAGCTCATATGTGTAGGACTACTATAGGACCCCCTTATGTTGTGTATTGTGCCTTTTTTACCCCCTATGTTTGCCTGTGTGCTATGGGATTGTCTACGTCTAACTCTTTACTCTGAGACCCCCCATCTCTGTAAGTCTACTGCCATAGTCACACAGTAAATGCACACAAGAAAAGCTCATACATAAATACACACGTACAAGACAAAACCACACGTCTGCACACAAACACACATGGACAAACACAGTTCACTTGTAATCTCTCAATTATTCATTTGTTTATTAGCATCTATTTATGTAGTCCCAGCATGCTCTGCAGCGCTTTACAATTGGTATAGCAATGTCATGCTATAAATAGATGACTTTTGCTGGTGTATATAGTACATGTCCGTGTGTATGTGGGTGCATGGGACAGGTGGAACAGCTGTGTCTTGTAATAGTAACATAGCCCGTGTAACCTGCCTCTATAGAACACATTTCCTACATACAGCTCTTTGAAGACGCTTGGAATGTTTACGCTTGTAGCTCTAATCCCACTCTCTCCATGATGAGCTCAGACAAAGGACCGCACAGAGGCTTGTCATGCAGGTCTGTGGACAAGTTACAGTGGGTGGGACGCTTCAGAGAGGTGATGATAACCTTATGACCTCCAGACTCTGCCAAGCTACTGCTTATCTGACCTGTGCTAATAGCAATTGACCCTGATAATTAGATTAGCAGCTAAAGAGAAACCATGCCACATAAGAGGCAATGACCCTTTATGTGTGTCATGCATAGTGCCAGAATCTGGTTAATGAAAACATCTCAGTAGCAGGCAAGCTACTCGTGGTTCCCTGGTGGTCGTTGAACTACAAGTCTCAGTGTGAAGGATACAGCACGGTGGCTCAGTGGTTAGCACTTCTGCCTGACAGCACAGGGGTCATGAGTTCAATTCCCGACCATGGCCTTATCTGTGTGGAGTTTGTATGTTCTCCCCGTGTTTGCGTGTGTTTCCTCTGGGTGCTCTGGTTTCCTCCCACACTCCAAAAACATTAACTAGTAGGTTCATTGGCTCCTATCAAAATTGACCCTAGTCTCTCTGTGTGTGTGTGTGTGTGTGTGTGTGTGTGTGTGTGTGTGTTAGGAAATTTAGACTGTATGCTCCTATGGGGCAGGGACTGATGTGCGTGAGTTTTCTGTACAGCGCTGCGGAATTAGTGGCGCTATATAAATAAATAATGATGATGATGATGATACAAGAATCAGATTTTAACAAAGACTTGGAAGTGGCTTTATCAACCGCAGTGTTGATAAACTGGCCAAATAAAGACATTGTAAAGAGGCATTAAAAACAGAGTGACCTATAATGCAATTAACAAAAGAATGGTGTTATATAGGATGGTGGTATGCCTCCAAACATTTAAAAAGCAAAATCAGGTCAAAGAAAGCCCTGCCCATAGTCTGCCCAAACTATGGCCAGCAGACAATGCCCACACTACTAGTCTATAAACCCTTTGCGGTTGGCCACTCCCCTTTCAGGATCTGGGAACCAGGATTATGGGGAGATAAGGGAATAAACAAGGAGATCTGTATATCAGTGAGATACTGAACCGTTGGCACATCACAGGTACTTCATATAAACTGAGCACAAATATATTTCACAGTGCAGCTTGGTAATTATAATAACAAAAGTGATTTAATACCTTTAAGGGATTTTCCATGTTAAATTTGATGGAAAGAAGTTGCCTGGGAATGGCCCAAAGGAGATGTCACTTGTGATGATTTTTTTTTTGTTTCTTTTTTGATATTTTTTTCCTTATAACTATAAAGCTGATCTACAACACTGTACAATAAGGCTGGGTACACAATTTCCCCCAATGCGACATAATTAACGATTTTACCAACGACAGGAAAAGAAGAGTCCCGATCAGTATGACGATTCATGTGTACACACTATGCACATTTTACACGATTTACCTTCAGATCTGTGGTCTTCATCTGTCCTATCCATCAGCTGAAAAGTTTGTGACTCTGCCCACTCCACAGAGATCTATGGACACTGCCGGTCCGGAGTTCATACACACTGCAAAATTGGAACGACATCGTTCCATCGTTTAAAGAGATTTTTAGTCTGGTTTAAAAATCAAATGAAAGGAAACAATGAGCTTTGGAACGTTAATCGATCATCATTGCACCGTACATACAAGGGGTCATTTATCGTTTGATTGGCCTGACAATCAGCTGAAAACACTGTAACGTGTACCCAGCATAATGGGACATAGCAAACATGCATCAATGAGCATTTGGGATCACAAGCATAGCTCAAATAATGGAACATGACACCAACATGAAAAGCATGTGTGTCATGCCACAGTACATGTATATTCCATTCCTTTTTCAGGATACTTTTGGCTTTTTCTGGATTACTGCCACCTTCTCCTCACTGGCCTCCCCCACTCCCGTCTCTCCCCCCTCCGCTCTATACTCAATGCGGCCGCAAGACTCATCTACCTCTCACGCCGCTCCTCCTCTGCCTCCCCCCTCTGCCTCGCCTTACACTGGCTCCCCTTCCCCTACAGAATCCTTTTCAAACTCCTCACCACCACTTACAAGGCTCTCTCCCACTCTACTGCCACTACATCTCTAACCTCCTCTCCATTCACACTTCTGCCCGCTCCCTGCGCTCAGCCAACGACCGCCGCCTCTCCTCCACTCTGATCACCTCTTCCCACTCCAGAATCCAGGACTTTTCCCGTGCAGCCCCCCTTCTCTGGAACGACCTCCCTCGCTCCATCCGCCTCTCTCTACTACTCTGTGCTCCTTCAAACGTGCACTCAAAACTCACCTCTTTCTCAAAGCCTACCAACCATCTACTTAACCCCCATCTCCTCCACTCATTCTCCCCTCTCTCCCATTCCCTCAACTGGCTCCTCTTGTGCCTGGTCTGTTTAACCCTCCCTTAGGATGTAAGCTCGCATGAGCAGGGCCCTCTTCCCTCCTGTCTCCTTACCCGTTCTTCTGCTCCGTGTCTATTGCATCTGCCTGCCTGGAGTTTCTGAAGTATTGGTACTTTTGTTTATTGTTCTGTACTGTTATACCCTGTATAGTCTACTGTTTGTACTGTGTGCGGCGCTGCGGAAACCTTGTGGCGCCTAACAAATAAATGATAATAATAATAATAAATATTTATGGTGCAATTAAGAAATAAAGAAGTTGTTACCCAGATCAACTAAAGAGCTGTATCCATTCATTTTCAGCTGCACTAAAAAAATAAAAAATCACAGATAGTAACCAAATGGTTGCTATTGACACCAGCTTTTACCTTTTGCACATTTTTTTAATATTATAAATAGCCCCAAAGTGAGTCTAGAAATTATCTCGATGTTTAACTCTACATCACAGCCTATCCCTGGAATCTCTGCAGACCTGTGCTAACGTTTGATAAGGTGCTGCTTGCCTAGTGTGTGTTTATCATGGTGCAGAGGGTGGCAGAGCGGAATACACGCATCAGCAACATTTAAAACATCCCATTTGGACAATCCCCTTCATTATAACTTATTTTTTTCACCTAAAATACTGCTGGCCGAAACCTCACTTATGCCTTATGTTGCTCATGACAATACGGGGACCTTGGAGCTGCTTTTGTTACAAGTGTCACAAACTGACATTTTCATTTTTTTATGTACATTGATTCATTTGAAAGGTATTCATTCCACTTTGTCTGAGTAGGACAATTGAGAGAACAAATAGATGTGACAGAGAGAGGAGGGAGGGAGAGAGGAGCAGAGAGTCAGAGGGAAAAGCAGAGGTAGAGGGAAAGAGGTGGAGAGGGAGAGGAAGGGAGAGTTAGAGAGGTGGAGAGGGAGAAGAAGGTAGAGTTAGAGAGGTGGAGAGGGAGAAGAAGGGAGAGTTAGAGAGGTGGAGAGGGAGAAGAAGGGAGAGTTAGAGAGGTGGAGAGGGAGAAGAAGGGAGAGTTAGAGAGGTGGAGAGGGAGAAGAAGGGAGAGTTAGAGAGGTGGAGAGGGAGAGGAAGGGAGAGTTAGAGAGGTGGAGAGGGAGAAGAAGGGAGAGTTAGAGAGGTGGAGAGGGAGAGGAAGGGAGAGTTAGAGAGGTGGAGAGGGAGAAGAAGGGAGAGTTAGAGAGGTGGAGAGGGAGAAGAAGGGAGAGTTAGAGAGGTGGAGAGGGAGAAGAAGGGAGAGTTAGAGAGGTGGAGAGGGAGAAGAAGGGAGAGTTAGAGAGGTGGAGAGGGAGAAGAAGGGAGAGTTAGAGAGGTGGAGAGGGAGAAGAAGGGAGAGTTAGAGAGGTGGAGAGGGAGAGGAAGGGAGAGTTAGAGAGGTGGAGAGGGAGAAGAAGGGAGAGTTAGAGAGGTGGAGAGGGAGAAGAAGGGAGAGTTAGAGAGGCGGAGAGGGAGAGGAAGGGAGAAAGAGGAACAGAGAGTGAGAGGGAAAAGCAGAGGTAGAGGGAAAGAGAGGGAGAGGGAGGGAGAGAAATTATAGTTTGGGGCTCATTCTATCAAACACATGGAAGACGTTTTTAGAAAGACAGAGAGGCAGAGAGAGAGGGAGGGGGAGAGAGAGAAAGGGAGGGGAAGAGAGAGAGAGAGAGGGTGAGAGAGAGAAAGAGATGGTGGGGGAGAGAGAGGGAGGGGGAGAGAGGGGGAGGGGGAGAGAGAGGTAGGGGAGAGAAAGAGATGGGGAGAGAGAGAAAGGGAGGGTGAGAGAGAGATGGTGGGGGAGAGAGAGAGGGATGGGGAGAGAGAGGGAGGGGGGGAGAGAGAGAGAGAAGGAGGGGAGACAGAGAGGGAGGGGGAGAGAGGAACAGAGAGTAAGAGGGAAAAGCAGAGGTAGAGTGAAAAAGGTGGAGAGAAAGGGAGGGACATAGGTGGGAGGGAGAGAGAGCGAGAGGGAGGTAGAGAGAGGAGCAGAGAGTGTAAGGGAAAAACAGAGGGAGAGGTAGAGAGGGAGGGAAGAGGGAGGAGGAAAACAGTGGAAGAGGGAGAGAGGTAGAGAGGGGCAGGGAGAGAGAGATGAGGGAGAGTAAGATAGAGGGACAGAGAGTGAGAGAGGGTAAAACAAGGAGTGGGAGAGGCGGGGGAGGGGAGGGAGAGAGGGAGAGGGAGGGAAAGAGAGGGATAGAGACATGGAAAGATGGGGGGGAGAGGGTGAGGAACAGAAGCGGAGAAAGAGAAGAAAAGAGGGAAAGATATATGGAGAGTGATAAGGAGAGAAAGAAAGGCATATGTAGAGAGAGAGACGGAGGGTGAGAAAAAGAGGGGGGGAGAGAGAAGAAGAGAGGGAAAGATAGAAGGAGAGTGATAAGGAGAGAGAAAAAGGCATATGTAGAGAGAGAGACAGACAGAGGGTGAGAAACAGAGGGGGAGTGAGAGAAGAAGAGAGGGTAAGATAGACGGAGAGCAATAAGAATAGCGAGAAAGGCATACATAGAGAGAAAGGAGAGAGGCACAAACACCACTATGCAGTGGCACGGTTTATGCCCCTGCATAGTGGTGTTTGTGCCTCTGCATAGGGATTTATTAAATATGGGTGCAGGGTGTGCTGTGAATGAGTCAAGGGTGCACCCCTAGTAGTCTCAAAATTACTCTAGCCTCTGTTGTATTGGTGTGGTTGGCCCTCCCTCCAATCACTGAACCATTAATGAGCGTGGGCAGACGTAGGATGGCAGTAACACCCACCCACCACTTTCTTCACCCACCACTTTCTTATTTTTGGGGTAAAAGTCCCAAGCACTACTCTTTAACATAGCCCACAGCATTCATAAAATGCCACAAGATGACTGAGATTTCCTATGGGAATGAAATGCTTTGCATACTATTACGTTCCAGCTGCAGAATTCCTTCTGTACTACGCCCGCATGTTGCAACTATTTTAGATAGAGTCACAGGTTGCAACCTACATCTTTTACAATGATGACCCATTATAGCTTCAAGGTGGATAAATCACCACAACATCATATTACAATGTGTGACAGGGGGAGAGAGAGAGAGGGAGGGGGAGAGGGATGGGTAGGGAGAGAGAGAGAGGGAGGGGGAGAGGGAGAGAGAAAGAGGGATGGGGAGGGAGAGAGAGGGGGGGAGAGTGTGGGAGAGAGAGAGTGGGATGGGGAGGGAGAGAGATAGGGGGCAGGGAGAGAGAGAGAGTGGGAGAGAGAGAGAGAGAGAGAGAGAGGTGGGGGGAAGGGGAGAGAGGGAGGGGAGAGAGAGAGATGGGGAGAGAGATTGAGTGAAAGGGAAGGGTAGAGAAAGAGATGGGGGAAAGAGAGTGAAAGGGGGCGGGAGAGAGAGGGCAGCAGAATCAAAGAGGGAGGGGGAGAGAGAGGGATTGATGGGGAGAGAGAGAGATGGATGGGGAGAGAGAGGGAGGGGGAGAGAGAGAATGAGAGAGAGAGGGAGGGGATGAGAGAGGGGGAGGGGAAGAGAGGGAGGGGGAGAGAGTGGGAGAGGGAGGAAGGGTTAGGGAGGAAGAGAGAATAAGAGACAGCGGGGCATATTTAACAAGCACCATCTTTTAAACACGATCATTTTCATTACTTATCGCAATGATAATAAATTAATGATTATGTATGAAAATTCAGCCGTCATGAAAAACTGCTGTTCCTGCGAAGACCTGTCTCTTATGTCCTCTATGGTCATTATCGCAAAGTGGCCACCTTCAGGTGGCGTCAGCCATGGGGCACAAATACAGAAAATCTTTCATTTTCATAACTAGTTAAATCACAAAAAATAGCTATCCCCATAGAAATCTATGGGCACTGTTATTGCGCATGACAACAGTGGGATCCCCCAGTTATAAATAAAGGGGATTCTTAAAACTGCGGTTCTCCCTTATAACTGCCGTGGAGCTTGTTAAATAGGTCCCAGAGGGGAAGAAGGTGGAAGGAGAGGATTTCCAGAGAGATGAAATGAGATGCGTGAGGGTGTGTGAGAGATGAATGTGGTTTAACTGGATCCTGAACCTCAATCCTATCTCCAGGCACCATTTATAAAGAGTAACTAGAGAGCGACACTGTTACACACCGCAAGGAAGGAATATCATCCTAGCTGGACTAGGAGATACATGATACCCAGCACAGGGAGACAATGAATAGTTAGTGTAATGGAATCTTCAACTGCATTCTACATTCTACATTCTATTATACAAAAAAAACACACATGGGAAGGAGCTAGATACACTAGATAGGTAAATGAATAAAGTGCAGTTTGGTGAAACCGCTGATTATTCAGCAATTTTAGTGGCAGTTTTCAAAACGTCAAATGTACTAAGGGGAAAACCGCTAAATAATGCTTTTTGCAATCACAAATACTTTATTAGAATACTAAGGGGGCCAGAACTTGTAGTGATCACTTGTGTACTGCTGTATTGGAACTATTATAACCCTGGTACCCACCGGCCAGGGGTACCAAGAAGGGCACAGTGCTGCTTAACATTGGGCCAGGCATCTCTGTTATATATCGGGATAATGTACCCCATAGTAAATGTTATAATGATATTACCTTTTTATATTAGCTTGAATGACTAAATGCTGTGTGATGTCCCCACCGCATTTTAATGAGTTGTTACCTCACTTGGGACTAATCGTCTGTAGGTGTGCTGTGAATGAGACAAGGGTGCCCCGTGCCGCCCCCTTGACTGGTGCACCCCCAATTGTCCCAAAATCACCTTAGCCTCTAATGTATTTGTGCAGGTGAGCGTGGTCGGTTATAGTGTAGCAATACCACCCAGGCACCCCTTTCTTGGTTAATTATTATTTGAGGGGAAGGGTCCAAGCATCACTGTAGCACACAGGCCCATCGCATTCATAAAATGCCCCTGAAGGGAAGCTTGTCTACAAGACGACTGAGACTTCCTACGGGAATGAAATGCTTTGCATACTATTACGTTCCAGCTGCAGAATTCCTTCTGTGCCACGCCCCCATGTTGCAACTATTTTGGATAAAGTCACAGGTTTGAACCTATATCTTTTACAATGATTACTCATTATAGCTTCAATGTAGAGACACCACCACAACATCAGATGGCAATGTGTGGAAAGAATTAGGAAAGGGAATTGACTGCATGATGTGTGGAAAGAGGAATGATATTTATGGGCTCATTCTCACAATCACTTTACACACTATTCTTGCTTTCTAATATATCACATAAAACACTAATGCAGGTTGCGAATTGGCCTTATTTTTAGACCTGACATATGAATCTGCCTTAATATATTCCACAAATTTCATTGTACAAGTTCCTGCCTCACATAAACGTCACCTGTCCCTGACCCATTATATCCATAAAATATTTGTCTGCTGCCGGACTTGGCACTGACTTTCTGGCTCACTTAACCTGGGCTCAATTAATTAATTGACGTAAAATGCTTGTTGTATATTAATTAACTGAGCCCAGGAACTAGGGCTGTGTGAGGGGGGCGACCGCCCTGTTCACAACGCTGAAGGGGTGCGCAGATTATGAATATTTTAGGTTAATTTGGTTAAAATTGAGAGCAAGGGGGCACCAGTTTTCCTTCTTGCCCCAGGTACTAACATTTTAAATTACGGCTCTGGTGCTAGGTTTAGGAGCAGACAAATATCTGCCAGGTGAAGTTAGTCAGATTGTTAACTCCACGTCCCATTTCTATTTTCTTCTTTTCAAACCAGTAGGGGGTGGTGGTGAGCTCAGCGTTATGGTCTGTTCACTGATGAAGACCTGCAGCCTAACACCAGGCATCCGATAGGTGGGGAGAGGTCAGCTGAGCGCTCAGATATCCAGCCAAAGATGGTTTCCCTCTTACGGCAGCGTAACACTTTTAATCACTGTATCACTTCTTAATAGGGGGACAGCGGGAATGAATAGATAGTGGTTATGATGGGGATGATGAACAAATATTAACTTAGAGTTTAGTTGTCCTTTAATTCTGATGTTGTGACGCAAAAATGCAGCATATATCTGAACCAACTACCATGACGCTAGGCAGCATGTGTGTATTTTATGCGTGTGCGGAAAAACATATCTAGATATGAGGATCACCACATACAAGTATCCTGTTATTAGTGGCATAACAATAGAGGCAGCATGGGGTGCGGTGACTAGGGGGACCAGAAATATGCTGGGGCCCGGAAATGCCGGGTCACCCCCCCTGAGGTCCCTGCTCCCAAAAGAACTTAGTAGGCCTACTCTGACCCGAACCCCACTAAGAAGAGGCCCAATGCTCCCCTCTACTGAGAGCAGAGCAGGGGGCCCGGGAGGCAAGAACTGTATTGTCGGGCCCCAACCAAAATTTTGATATAGGGCCCTGAGATGCTCTGTACTGCCTCTGCCTGCTATAAAATACAAGTGATATCAGGAGTGGACCTACACTTTAATTTTAGAGAAGCGATTAAGCATAATCACGCCCCTCCTTCATTTTGATTGGCTTGTCCCGGTTGGCCACGCCCACCAGCCGAGACTGGCCTTGACCCCTACCTATTTTGATCAGCTGTTTGGACGCAATTTAAAGAGGCTGATGCTGCTAGTGGGGGCACAGAGGGATATTAATATATGTATAGACTTTTGGAAATAACATCTGTATAATTGGTGTGTTCTAATGTCATCACTTGATTGTTCATTAGGAAAATTTGAGTATAATAAGGAATAATGCACTTACTGTAATTTATTATGGATATTACAAGTCACCTTGGATTTTCGCGCCTGCAGGTTTATGATTTCATATGGTCACAGTCCTCTGTGACCTTTAATATCTCCATAATGTACAGTAGGGGGGGGGGGGCATTAACCCATCTATAATTATTTGCCAGCTGTTAGCTAAGTCAGGCAGGTTTAGTCTTTTAGTATTTCTGCCTGACAAATCAAAGGGGGCACAAAGTGCAGCCTCCCCAAAATATCTGAAGCAAAGATCAGAGGAGCCTCAAGATGGAAGCGAAATTGGGTGTCCATGCTACACCCTATTTGAAATGTACATTATCACTTTACAGTGATTATTTCCCTTTAAACAGCATTTTCATTTGTTCATCCCCTGGGGGTGCTGAGCATCAGCAAGATAATTAAGTCTCTTTAAATTCAAACAGCTTTTGTTTAATGGGCCTTTGTGATGTAAAGAGCTGCATTATTGTGCTGGGCGTGTACGTGTTTGTGTCTTAAGTATAGGAATTAAGACAAGACTAACCCACACCTAGCCATAGGGGGTTCATGTGTCACAGCTGGAATCCAGGATAGGTAAATGGGTATTTTAGACTGTGGATGATTGACAGGTGGTGTGATGATCTCTCTGACTACTGTGCTACATACACTGAGAGAAAAGACAAATCTGGGATAATTAATTAAATACTTTGCTCTAAATTACTATCTTTTAAAGAGCTTGATATATAAACTTATATCATTTGCCAGAATGGTTGATGGGCTAGTGGGCCGGTCTAGGCTATAAAAACATGTTCTAACTGATCATCCTAAGTCTCCCTCTCTCTTATAATAGTTGTGGGCCGCAGTCTCGCTAAAGCAATTGGGCGTCAGTAGTGCCAATATATAGATAAGGATGTGATGTGCATTATATGCCAAGGCTGCTTCTAGCCTCAGTAGTCCGGCCCTGATGTCTGCTAGAGAAGCTTTTATATACTGATCCAGGTCAATGGCCTGGAATGGCCATTCACAGATATCTAGTGGCATGCTGAGTGAAAATAAGCTATTCTGACATTCCAGGAAATGAAGCCGGTGTGGTTCACTCCCCTGTATGATACATCCACATGTATTTTTACTATTTTAGATTTACTGTATTGGATAGAAAAGAGACAAGTATGGGCCCGAGTGCTTGGCGGGCACAAGGGGTCTTTCTCCAAGCACAAATTATTTATTAATAATAGATGTGCATGTCCAGATTTGTTTTAATTGATGGGTGGTCTTTTCTTGACAAGGGTATGATTATTTTTCAGGACTGTAGGCCTATCTTGTGATAAGTGTCTGGTGCTGTATTTACTGTACATCAATTTTTTTTAATATATATATTTCATCTCTATCAATCTATCTACATTATATCATCTATCATCCATCTATCTACTTATCTGTCTATTAATCTCCTATCTCATATCTATCAATCTGTCTACATATCTATATTATAGCATATATCTATCATCCATCTATCTATCTATCTATCTATCTATCTATCTATCTATCTATCTATCTATCTATCATATCTATCAATCTGTCTACATATCTATATTATAGCATATATCTATCATCCATCCATCTATCTATCTATCTATCTATCTATCTATCTATCTATCTATCTATCTATCATATCTATCAATCTATCTATATATCTATATTATATCATATATCTATCATCCATCTATCTATCTATCTATCTATCTATCTATCTATCTATCTATCTGTCTCCTATCTCATATCTATCAATCCTTCTATATATCTATATTATATAATATATATCTATCTATCTATCTATCTATCTATCTATCTATCTATCTATCTATCTATCTATCTATCTATCTGCCTATCTATCTATCTGTCTATCTCATATCTTATATCTATCAATCTATCTATATATCTATATTATATCATCTATCTATCTATCTATCTATCTATCTATCTATCTATCTATCTATCATCTCATATCTATCAATCTATCTATATATGTATATTATATCATCTATCTATCATTCATCTATCTATCTATCTATCTATCTATCTATCTATCTATCTCCTATCTCATATCTATCAATCTATCTATATATCTATATTATATCATCTATCTATCTATCATTCATCTATCTATCTATCTATCTCCTATCTCATATCTATCAATCTATCTATATATCTATATTATATCATCTATCTATCATTCATCTATCTATCTATCTATCTATCTATCTATCTATCTATCTACTATCTCATATCTATCAATCTATCTATATGTCTATATTATATCATATATCTATCTCATATTGGGGCACATTTATCAATGTTCGCAAAAAATGAAAAATCGTTTTCAATCCTTATCGCATGGATAAGGATTGAACTATTTCTCAAATTTATTAAAAAAACCAACACAGGAACAGCAGTTCTGATAACCTGCTGTTCCTGTGAAAAAAAAATAATAAATACTTACCACTCCATCGTCGTAATGCGATCCTGGGTGGCTTCATCGTTCCTTCTGTCAAATCCTGTGCGCATGCGCCGATTGATAACTCGGGCATGTGCGCAGGCATCCAAACAGCACTGACCCAAAGGACCTTGGTCATGTGACAGGGCTGCACACGCGCTGTAAAGCTCTGCTCTTCGGAGCAGAGCTTAACATCGGAAAACAATCAGAAACAGTAATGTACAACAGCCTGAGCTGGTGTACATTACCACATGTGTAAAAGTTTTTTTAGAAATTTGCTAAACTGTGGTACATAGCAGTACCCATAGACATCTATGGGGACTGCTATGTATTTGGAAAAAAAATGCAAAGCAGCAGATATCTGATATCTGCTGCGCTGCACCAATAATAAATTTGCAGGGTACTTAGATTTGCGGCTATTCCCCGAATACGGACGGTTTCGGGGCATATACAGCAAAAAATTATTGCTAAATGGGCCCCATTACCTCTCTGTATGTATTACCCAGTATTTTTTATTGCTGTTTGTTCCCAATTATAAAGTGCTATGGAATTTGCTGGCGCTATATAAATAAATGTTGATGATGTTGATGATCTATCTATCTCATTTCTAACAATCTATCTATCTCATATCTGTCAATCTATCTTATATCATCTATCTGTCTATCTATCAATCTCAAATCTTCTATCAATATATCTGTCTCATATCTGTCAATCTATCTATCTTATATCATCTATTTATCTATCTCATATCTATCTATCTATCTATCTATCTCATATCTGTTAATCTATCTTATATCATCTATTTATTTATCTATGTATCTATTTCATATCTTCCATCTATCTATCTATCAATCTCAAATCTTCTATCTGTCTATCTCATATCATCCATCCATCTATCTATCTCATATCTATCTATCTATGGGGTATATTTGTTAAAGATAAAGATATTTATTAATGAATGCATTTTTAACACAATCACTTTCAATCCTTATCTTTGCGATAAGGATTGAAAGATTGTGTGTATTTATCAAAAAACATCAACAGAAACAGCTATCACAAAAGACCGCTGTTCTTGAGAAGACCCCTCTCCTCTCTATTCTATGGCCACTATCGCAAAGTGACCACCTTTGCTTTAGTGATCGGAGGCTTCAAGTGTGCCCTTAAAACTCATTTCTTTATTCAAGACTATCAGTCCTCCTCCTAACTTCCTTGTCCTGGCTCTCTCCCCCAGTTAGTACCACCCTATTTGTGTCTCCCCCTTCCCTTTAGGATGTAAGCTCTCAGGAGCAGGGCCCTCTTTCCTTGTGTGCTCCTTCTACTGTTCCTTCACCCTCTGTACCTCTTGGCCTGCTTCCCTAGCCCTGTTTTCCCTGTTTTATTAATCTTCGGCCTTCTTCTCGCTGATTTCTACCATCCCTTTCACTATCTGTCCCAGATATAATCTGATTTGCTTTACCCTGTCACCTGTGTTTGTATATATTTTTGTATCATGTTGTGTCTTGGTTCTCTGTTTTCTGTATATGTAATGTACGGCGCTGCGGACCCTTTGTGGCGCCTTATAAGTCAAAGATAATAATAATAAAATGCAGTGAGGGATCCGAAGATCCCTCTACCGCAATGCTCTCCCCATAGAGCAGAGCTGAATAATTACACATACGGTAATGTACGCCAACCTAAGCAGTATGTGCCTGAGCTGGCGTAAATTACTGTCAACAAGTTCAGATTTTCAGAATTTGTTAAATTGTGGTAAATAGCAGTCCCCGTGGACATCTATGGGGACTGCCCTGCAGTTTGAAGAGAAATGCACTCATTCATTTAAGTGTCATTCACAAATGTAAATGACACTTAAATGTGCTTTTGTTCCCCAAAAAACGGCCATTTTTTCAGGATTTGCATGAAAAAAAATAGGCCCCTATCTCTCATATATATCTATCTCATATCATCTATCTGTCCCATATCTATTACAGCATACAGTTTGCTGTTATGAATGTTGCATCTCTACAAGCGGTTTGCACATCAGCCAGCTCCTAGTTCATGATAATGCTTGCATAATTAAATAGCACCATTGCCTAAATCTCAGCATTTGAGAAACTGACAGTAATTCTCTCTTGCCACATCATACATTTGCTGTATTTTGAACCTTTGACTTCTGCAAATCCCTTATGGGACGGCCAATATTTCTCTGATCTTCTAAAAATGACAACTATATATGTGTGTATATGTTTATTTAAAAGGATTTTGCACTATGACACTGAGCTATTGGAAATGAAAATGTACAATTGCTTGCGACTTATCCCTTATGCAAGATGCCTGTAAATTACACCTGTATAACCAGTGCTGATATGCTTGTGATACTACTATAAAATATAATAGTTTATTAATGTGAGCGTAAACTTAATAAAACTTGATGACCCAAACTTTTGTTTCTCTGACAGCATCTTTGAGCTTTGTTGAGGCTGAAGACCTGAATAATAAAACGACAGCAATGCAAAAGTGCAGTCAGCATAATATATATTTTATATATATATTAGAGCGTAAGCTCTTCAGGAGAGACTGGATGCTGCTCTCATCTACAGCCTGCTCTTTTTTGGGGGACTATAGCTGTATGGTATCTATGTTGTTGTTTTTTTACACCCCCTAAAAATATATATTTAGTATATTTAGGCGGATATACCTTTTAATATGACAGGAAGGTACACAAGAGACTGGCTGAGACAGCAGAGAGCAAAGAGCGAAGAATCAGCCAAAGTTTGTGTGAGGGAGGGGAGGGTGGAAATGGAGCACATACAGACTTGTGTGTAGAGAGAGAGAGGGGTTGAGGAAGGATAATTTGATTTACTAGGACAGGCAGCTGGGCAGGCTATTCATATGTAAGTATAGTAGTGGATGGGCAGGGCAGCGATTAGCTGGGATCACGGCGGAGGAGGGCCCAGTCTTATCGTTTGCATGTAGCAACCAGAGAGTTGGAGCTTCTCACTCTCCCTCTGAGAATTTAGGAATTTTTGGAAAGAACAAACTTCGCTGTTCAACGTAAGTCTGATTCTTTTATTACCCCTTCTCTTTCCAGCATAGAAGAACTTTTTTGTTTGTATTAAATTTTTCTTTCTTTCATTATTCTTCCCTGAATGGCTGCAGCGCGTTGCAGAGGTATGCCTGTAAAATCTATTCTGCTAGCCTCCCCTCGGTGCAATGCTTCTGCTGAGAGATATTCAATCCAGATGTGCGCTAAACGGGCTGTGCACAGTTCCTGTACGTTGGAGTGTCAGCTCTGCGGGAGAGACTGAGCGCCGCTCTGCTCATAGTTTGCAATAGTCACTTGTCACTTCTTGACGGGACGGATTTTAATTGATGGATGGTCCGTTGAGCGGGGCATTAGCTCAGCACAATGGAGAGATTAGTGCAAGGAAAACGCATTCCTTCTGCAGAGAAAGTGTTTATCGTTTGTGGGTAAATGTTTTGCTATATTTTTGAAGATGTATTTGTTTAGGTGTTTATTTGAGGTGATTTAACAACATGCTGAAAATAATGACAATGTTTCCACTCTTGACTTTCTCAAATAAACACATCTCCGTTTGCACAATGATGTGGTGGGGATTTTTCTGGCTAATAATACAATGTGTGCACTTAAACAGGGTTAAAATAGCTTTTCTTCTGAGTGCATTTTTTTTATTGTTCAACAATTGTTTCTGATCTTTGTTTAGGGATCTGTACAATATTGAACTGTTCCAACTAGTCACTTCTACATAATCAAACGGAGAGTTTATTGCAGAGAATGGTGAATACCTATGTTTAAGCATTAAAGTATTAATATTGTTACCACCACTGGATCTTAAATGCTGTATGTAGTTCCAAAATGCAATACATTTTCAATCTCCAAAGGGGGTTATTTGCTGTTAATAACATGTTTGTACAATGCTCTGAAATAGGTTGGCATTATATAAATATAGGATAATTATAATAATAATATTAATATAGGTGCAATCGTGTACAGTATTGTAAATCATAGAAAATTAATTATACATTTACTATTATTAATCTGCCTTGCCCAAAACCTCTTAAAAGCCCATTGGTGATTAGTTGCTTACTAAATAGCCACCTTGGGTATTATTGCATTTTCTTGCGAGTTTAGATAATAAGTTGTATTTTATATGAACTTGTGTGTAGAAATCCACCAGGATATGCACGCAATGATGTACTAGGCTATGTACCGTACTATGATACAATGTTATGCTCTGTGCTGCAATAATACAATGTCAACACTCATTTCAAATATCCTCTGGCCATTTTAATTGTTGTTGGCTATAGAGATTCAGGCAACAGTTTGAATAGATTGTGTGGGTTTGAAATTTAAATGGGACCTTCCACTGGGTTAATGGTTTAAAGTTAGAGAAATGTGGTCAACCACCAATTCATATTCAATTAGCATGTACATGCATATTGTGCTGCAGGTTTGTCAGTAACTGGCGGTGTTATTGTGAGCACAGGGGCTTACAAGTAAAATCTGCCCACACAATTGCATCATATTCTATCAATCTCAGCACGGTCTATTAAGCAATCCCTCGTACATACTATATATAAATGCCATACAGGATAGGATAGGCTAGGGGCACAGGTGATAGACAAAGAGATTTAAGTCCATGAGAAACGGTGTTTCTGAAAAGTAGGAGCTGCAACAACTTAGCTGACATCATTGCAGATTTCCAACCAATTGCTGTGATTTCTTTCTGCAGTACAGTGCTACAAAGAGCAGTACAGTCATCTCTCTATACCTACAGCTGTTAATGAGGTCATAACAGCATTTGTCATACTGGCATTTATCAGACCGGTCAGTTCACTAAAGGGCATCTATCACCTACACACAGTGGAGGTGGTCCATTTGTCAGCCGAACCAACATCCATGAGAATACAAGCCATAGATCCACTTGAGCTAGTGACATCAATGAGGCACGAGCCACAGAGAACTGATATTTGCTGAGTAAAGGACTCTGTCCTCACCTACCTCTGTGCAGGTGTTTGTACCTATGTATGGCACTGTGTATCAAGTTTGCATCCTGTGCATGTCTATCCCAGTGTTGGCTAACCTGTGACACTCCAGGTGTTGTGAAACTACAAGTTCCAGGCCAGCATACCCTTCCAGCAATATATATATATTGGTATATATTGGCAAAGCATGCTGGGACTTGTAGTTTCACAACACCTGGAGTGTCACAGGTTAGCCAACACTGGTCTATCCGTTAGTAGCAGGCAAGATAGGCAATTTGTATTCTCTGTCATTGGCTGCTGTTTACAAGAGATTATAATATATCTCTCCGCCCCTGAGCAACTTTCTTAGTTTTGTTTTGTATGTATCTGAAACCCGAGTTAGAATTCAAGACTTGGGGCATTTATCCTATATTAATATAGAATTTTATTTTTTAGGTAAGATGCTACAAACCTTTTTGGCTGAGGGTCTATGATGCAGAATACATAAAAGGGTAACATTCAGATGTTCCTTTAAATTATATTATTTTTATGTCATTCTTTTTCATTTTATTGTTTGGCCACCTTTCCACCAACCTTCCTAGTATTTATAGTGGGTTTTTTTCCATGTTATACTAAAAAAGCAGCAAGTGGAGGTATAAGCAAAATAGGATTGAAATATGTTTTGCATAATTTAATACTCCATTACAAAATATTGTGCAATTTCTTATTATATTTAGTGTTTTGATTCTCCTAAGTGATATGTTTTTTTATGAGGTGCAGAACCTGCATACAGCCTGCTGGTGTCACTGTTTCAATTGCTGCTCATGAAAAGCATTTGGCCTCCGACAAGATCTCACCATTGCTAGTAGTAGAAACAGTGACACCTACAGGCTGTAAAGTAAAACAAAAATATCTTTCAAGTAGGTTTCTTTTTAAATGGTGTCACACATGGATGACAGGTATTTTAATATGTGGGTAAACGTGTTCCACACAATGATACACCCCTTTAAGGATACTAGTGTTTCCTAACTTGGTTTTACTAGCTGACTGCACAAAATGTGGGAATTCTGGGATTGTCGGACCCTTTCCCGTCTCACACTCTGCCGTCTACTGTTTGTTTAGAGGGGACAAATATGTTGTTTTTTTATATTTACAGTAGGATGTGAAGAGACGACCACTATATAAATAGCAGGAGATAAACTTTCCTGTTTCATGGTAAATAATAGATCTCCGTCTTGTTTCAGGAAACAGTCAATCTTCTGTTCCTAGAAAACAAGTTGGCTCTGGGATAACCTGAACACGAGATCACGCTACATAGGATGACACTGTCAGACACCCTGGACAATTATCCTGAGTGTTTAATTGGCCTGTTATCTGCAATATCATATGGTCATTTTTCTAAAGCACTGGAACTAATTAGGATCATTTCATGGTGATTCAGGCTGTAATGGTGGCTACACACACTGGGGTATTGGAGGTTATCCGGCCACCAATGTGTGCGGCTTATTTGTACACTGATCTTGTCATTGGGCACTAGCGCTGGGCATGGGTTCATGTGCGCCAACTTTAGTGATGAAACCGTTCTGCGTAATAACAAATAAAAGATCATCAGCATGTTAAGATTATTCATATCTCAGGCTCTAACAAACATTATTTGTAGCGCACACTGATAATAATTCCATCACAACTTATAATTATACTGTAGACTGGTAATAATCACACTGCACTGTAATTATGCTGAGTATACATTATTAATAAACACACTGTATTGTATAATAATACTAAGTATCTATACACTGAAAATGATCACACTGTACTGTATAATGCATAATGATACAAAGTATCTATAACCTGATACTGATCATATTGCACTATATAATGATCTCAAATTATATATATATATATATATATATATATATATATATATATATATATATATATATATATACACAATGATCACATTCTATTAACAGGGGATCTACAATGGGGATCTAAAGGGTCATGCTTTGAATTTCCTTTTCCTGTAGTTTATTGTTTACAAAGCTGAAGGACTGAAAAGGGGAAGTGATGAGAGATGTGCAGAGTCTGACTTTCTTTTACACCAGCACCGCTGTGTCTAGGGTGCTTTCACATACACAATATATTATCTCTATTCCAGGCAAGGATGTACCTTCCATGGGTGCAGGTGCACAGTTTTGGGGCTCACAGGCGTATGTGAGTTTTTCACCATGGGAGCCCTTATCAACTTTTGCGATGGTGTCCACAAATGTTTAGTGATTGCCGGGCTCTTCTGTATAAATGTCTCTGGAACAGACTTACCTGATAAAGTGACATTTCTGTAGCCTGTGCAACACAGAAACAGCAGTTCCGATAAACTGCAGTTTCTGTGATAAAAAAAAACCTACTTACCCCCCTCTTCGGAATGCGCTGTCTCCGGATCTCCTCCTTGTCCTCTTCATTTTTCTTCACACTGGAATTGCGCATGTGCAGTTCGAAGACATGCGCACAGACATCCCCGCTCTGTCTCTGCAACTGCAGAGAGCGAGCGGTGAGTGACAGGGAGGGATCATGTGATCCCTCCACACATGTGCTGTCCAGCTCTGTTCTTCTGAGCAGCGCTGACAGTACTGAAATATTTCAATTACGATAATACATTATCATGACAAGTTACCGAAAAAAACCTTTTTTCATAACTTGTTAGATTGCTGTTGGGAGCAGTCACCATACTGTAGAATGGTGACTGCTCCCAAAAAAGAAAAGGAATGCAAAGCAGCAGATATCCACGATATCTGCTGCGATGCACCTTTCTTAAGTATGCGGGATACACAGAGGGACGTGTTTTTAACGGTAAGTGCATGATACTTTGCCATCGGTAGTTGTTAAATATGCCCCATAGTGAGTGCCACTGGAGCTAGCCAATATACAGGAGACTACAGCTTATCAAGGAGGAACACCATTATTCATCGGGTTATTCCTTTCTGGGTCACCCCAAAAAAACAACCCATCCACTGCTGTGAAAGTCATTGGGTAGATGGGAACTGCATAAATCTTAGGGATATTAGGGACTGTTGACAATTCTGCCATAGCCTTTCAAATCAATCCTTCCCATTCTCAAACACAGTCATCATGCATGCTTTAACTCCATAGTGGGCAACATGTCAAAGATCAGGGGCAAAATATGTGACCCTTAGTCCCTGAAGAGATGGTAGGCTTAAGACACAAGCTGTGTTACATAAGAAAGCTAAAAATAACATGCACGGATATAAAAGCAGAAAATTCCCGTAATTTTGCATAGACATTTGTTGTGTAGCTATAAGTATAAGCTATTGTTGTTTGTTATTAGTGCATCCTATTTCTCAATCTCTGGCAATAAGGCTGACTTTTTTTTTTTTTAATCATATTATATTTATTGCAATGCAGCCGGGGGACTGGAGAGCAGACAGACGTATGTTAAGGGATAGTTGACGCTTGTATTCAATCCGTGGCCTCTTCGACCACGTACATCCTATCATCCAACCACACCACAATAAAGGTGTGGTTGGACGATAGGTTGGTTGTAATGTAGATGTGGGTCTTCGATCCCTCTAAAAGCTCAATACTCAAATAATAATAATAATAGTTAAAAAGTATGTTGGCTGTAGTATCCTGTGTGACAATAAATAATAATCTTTGAGTGAATGGTTTGGCTAAGACCTTTGCAGGCATTTTACTTAATTGAGACTATTTTAGGGTCTATGGTTTAGAAGAATATATATGTACCTCAGCGTTTATATGGTCCTATGTATACTAGGTAGAAATATGTGTAAAAATCTTTGGTGAAATCTGAAACTGAAATGAGATATTTTAGGGCAAATATTTCCAGACAATGTTCTCCATGTTACTGAATGAATGATCTCCCCTTCATCCATTCCTGTATGTTTCCAATCACAGTCTCTTTGTGGCAGGAGGCCAGTGTTATTATTATTGAATTATTTTGTATTGAAAGTGGTTTTTTTTATTGTTTTTATCAGTCTGCAGATTTTTGTCACTGTACAGTGCATAAGGTGCCTGGAGCACCGACTGGTAATACAAGGACGGTCTATTCAGAAGGGTCCCAGTAAAAGAATTTGGTAACCAGATTAACTTCCACAAGAGTACAGTTACTACCTGAAGGTAGCATACACTTTTATTTCACAATGGCACAGGCTATGGTAGTGGAACCCTTCTATCAATACCTGTGACTGCACTAAGCCCCATATAAAGTAGAGGGACTAAGGTTCCCTCGCCTATCCTTCCCACCATTGTACACGCATCACTCATTTGCTCATCATGTTTGATGCGAAAGTCGTCGGACCGTCTCTTAAGGATCGTATCTTCTTCACACTGGCCTCTGCCTGTTCTCCCTGCAGCCTCACACACATACACTGGCTGAAGCAGGGATACAGTGCCACAAATGTGTTATGTGTCTTTATACCAACAAGTTAAATATCACCAATTTATTATTTTGCAGAAACTGTATTTTGTTAACTTAACACCCTTAATTTTGCTGTCCCACCATAGCACCCTAACCATATCACTACTATCTGCTGTAACAATACATAGCCCCCTAACCATATCACTGCTATATGCTGTAACAATACATCGCCCCCTAACCATATCACTGCTATATGCTGTAACAATACATAACACCCTAACCATATCACTGCTATATGCTGTAACAATACATCGCCCCCTAACCATATCACTGCTATATGCTGTAACAATACATAGCCCCCTAACCATATCATTGCTATATGCTGTAACAATACATCGCCCCCTAACCATATCACTGCTATATGTTGTAACAATACATCGCCCCCTAACCATATCACTGCTATATGCTGTAACAATACATCGCCCCCTAACCATATCACTGCTATATGTTGTAACAATACATCGCCCCCTAACCATATCACTGCTATATGCTGTAACAATACATAGCACCCTAACCATATCACTGCTATATGCTGTAACAATACATAACACCCTAACCATATCACTGCTATATGCTGTAACAATACATAACACCCTAACCATATCACTGCTATATGCTGTAACAATACATCGCCCCCTAACCATATCACTGCTATATGCTGTAACAATACATAACACCCTAACCATATCACTGCTATATGCTGTAACAATACATCGCCCCCTAACCAAATCAATGCTATATGCTGTAACAATACATCGCCCCCTAACCATATCACTGCTATATGCTGTAACAATACATCGCCCCCTAACCAAATCAATGCTATATGCTGTAACAATACATCGCCCCCTAACCATATCACTGCTATATGCTGTAACAATACATCGCCCCTAACCATATCACTACTATCTGCTGTAACAATACATAGC
This sequence comes from Mixophyes fleayi, assembly GCF_038048845.1. Taxonomy (NCBI): domain Eukaryota; kingdom Metazoa; phylum Chordata; class Amphibia; order Anura; family Limnodynastidae; genus Mixophyes; species Mixophyes fleayi. The sequence goes on from NC_134405.1 coordinate 43,325,426, forward strand.
ACCCTAACCATATCACTGCTATATGCTGTAACAATACATAGCACCCTAACCATATCACTGCTATATGTTGTAACAATACATAGCACCCTAACCATATCACTGCTATATGCTGTAACAATACATAGCACCCTAACCATATCACTGCTATATGCTATAACAATACATAGCACCCTAACCATATCACTGCTATATGCTGTAACAATACATAGCACCCTAACCATATCACTGCTATATGCTGTAACAATACATCGCCCCCTAACCATATCACTGCTATATGATGTAACAATACATAGCACCCTAACCATATCACTGCTATCTGCTGTAACAATACATAGCACCCTAACCATATCACTGCTATATGCTGTAACAATACATAGCACCCTAACCATATCACTGCTATATGCTGTAACAATACATAGCACCCTAACCATATCACTGCTATATGCTGTAATAATTAGAGATGCTCAGGCTCGGTTTTCTGTAAACTGAGCCCACCCGAACTTAGGGGATCCGAGTAGTCTCACGAACCGAGACTAGTTTGATCTTTTTATAATCGCCCTTGTGTGTTTTGGTTTTTGGATCCCGATTTTTTTTTCTAAAATCCCATTTTTTTTTTGTGTGTGCTAAAATCACATAATTTGGCTCTTTATTTATCCCTACATTATTATTAACCTCAATAACATTAATTTCCAATAATTGCAGTAAATTTTTGTCAAGTGACAAAAACACTGCTACCCCTCCTGTTTCTGTGTGAGCAATGGCACTGAGCAATGTCACTGGAGAATGGAGAGTGACAAGAACACTGCTACCCCTCCTGTTTCTGTATGAACAATGGCACTGAGCAATGTCACTGGAGAATGGAGAGTGACAAGAACACTGCTACCCCTCCTGTTTCTGTATGAGCAATGGCACTGAGCAATGGCACTGGAGACTGGAGAGTGACAAGAACACTGCTACCCCTCCTGTTTCTGTATGAGCAATGGCACTGAGCAATGTCACTGGAGACTGGAGAGTGACAAGAACACTGCTACCCCTCCTGTTTCTGTATGAGCAATGGAACTGAGCAATGTCACTGGAGAATGGAAAGTGACAAGAACACTGCCACCCCTGTTTCTGTGTGAGCAATGGTGCTGGATCTCCTGGGGATGTAGGTACTTATGGAATCCAAAAATCCAGATCCAACAACGCAACAATAATGTTTTGCCTCGATTCAGATCCAAGGACTCGCAAAAGTGACGAAGCGGCTCGCGATCCTACTCGGATCCCCCAAGTTCGGATGGGCTCGGTTTTCAGAAAACCGAGCCTGATCATCTCTAGTAATAATGCATAGCTCCCTAACCATATCATTTCTATATGCTGTAACAATATATAGCACCCTAACTATATCACTATTATGTGTTGTAACATTGTTTAGCTCTCTAACCAGATCATTCTTATATGCTGTAATCATACATACCTGCCAAATCTACCTACCATCCATGGATAATCCGAGATTTTATTGATTTGTCACTGGAACATTTTTCTCCCTGGAAATGGCCTTATTTTTAAAAATTAACCAAATGTACAAAAATTATTCAAATACAAATAAATCTATTATAATAGAATTCAATAAACTTGTTACGATGGAGTTTGTATGACCCCAAGGTCTGCAGAAACATAACGTGCCTTTGTGCATCGACTCAGAAGCTGTGTGTCCCTGTTGGTAACTATGTCACTTCAGGTCCTAATGCAACTTTGTATAATTATCTGTGACATTTGTGGTTAACACAATTGAAGCACTGTGTTGGTTACCATTACCGTAAAGTTAAACCCATGACTTATACGAGAGTCTGTGGTGTAGTGAGCAGAGTGTGTGTGTTATACTATGTTAGAATATGACCCCCAATTTCTCAGGGGATAAAAAAAAAAATCCGAAAGCCAAAAATGTCCATGGGGCATGTATTCTATATGTGTGTGTGTGTATGAATGGGTTAAAGGAAACATATTATTTCTCTGATGAGACAGAGATATTATAAAGGCAACATGACAGGACGTGTCCACAAACCAGTACGGATTATTATGTGTCAGCAGGTAGACTTTGTGTTTCCCATGTGTCTCCTCTGTATCTGAACATGTCTGCCCCCCACCCTCCATACCTGATTCTCGGCTGTTTACTGTGCAAATGAATTGTGCTATTCAATATATTTGAAGATTCCGTTTGTTTCAAAATTCGATTGTTGTGATTAGATACCCTGGCATTCTTAATTTATGCGGAGCTGCCCTCTTTGGAAGGTGTCTCACTGTTTGGTAGTATATAGAGTGTAAGCTCTGCAGAACGGAACTACCCTTTCTAAGAAAAAAAAAAGATTCATTATCTGTTTGTTATACTTCTGCCTCCTTGTATCATCACACCTCTGCAGACTGACAGACAGATTAATCTCTAATGGTATCAAATCTGTAACCTCTCTATATTACAAGAGGTAGAATCCCAAAACCCAAACTGATTCCCCCTCTACTCGTATTGTACCTATAAACACAGTGAAAAAAACTTATCATTAGAAGAAGTGATTACAAATGGCAGTGGATTGTTATCGCAGTGATGGTGTATACCGGGACTGGCACATCAGTGATGGGGTGTACCGGGACTGGTACATCAGTGACGGGGTGTGCCGGGACTGGTACATCAGTGACGGGGTGTACCGGGACTGGTACATCAGTGACGGGGTGTACCGGGACAGGTACATCAGTGACGGGGTGTAGCGGGACTGGTACATCAGTGACGGGGTGTATCGGGACTGGTTCATCAGTGACGGGGTGTACCGGGACTGGTACATCAGTGATGGGGTGTACCGGGACTAGTTCATCAGTGACGGGGTGTATCGGGACTGGTACATCAGTGACGGGGTGTACCGGGACTGGTTCATCAGTGACGGGGTGTACCGGGACATGTACATCAGTGACGGGGTGTAACGGGACTGGTACATCAATGGTGGCGTATACCGGGACTGGTACATCAGTGATGGGGTGTACCGGGACTAGTTCATCAGTGACGGGGTAGTACATGAATGCTTATTATAAACCTATAATAATGCTGTATATGGGATAATACATAAGTGATATTACTTTTTTCACTACGCTATTTTGGATTTAATGTTCCTTTTACACATAGTTTTTGGCCCAAGAAGGAATCGCCGACTAATAAAGGGGCAAATTTATTTAAGTTTGTTTTTTCCTTTTAGTCTAAGACTTGCTTATATACAAACTCGACAACATAAATAAGTAACAAAGTAGCTATTAGGATTTGTGAAGGCATACGTTTTCTCTTAAAAAAACCCAAAAGATTTAAATTTGTTTATATTGTAGTTATATAAGTGAAGCAGTACGTTATATGGTGGGAGAACGAAGATATTTGACCAGTGGAATTTCCTTCAAACAAACATTATACCTTCTGTCTGCCTTAAATCCTGTTTGAAGACAATATATTTCAACATCACCAAATTTGAGATTAAATTGATTCTTCATCCATTCACCAGTATTCTTAACAATTAAAATATAAAAAAAAAATTAAACATTGGACTTTTGAAAAATCAGAGTATTATTTACTTACAAGGTGCTACAATGTAAACATATATTACCGTATAACAACTAGTCAGCAATTAGCTTTGATCTCTCTAATCCAAGTGGGCAGCATGGTGGCTAAGTGGTTAGCACTTCTGTCTCACAGCACTGGGGTCATGAGTTCAATTCTTGACCATGGCCTTATCTGTGTGGAGTTTGTATGTTCTCCCCGTGTTTGCATGGGTTTCCTCCGGGTGCTCTGGTTTCCTCCCACACTCCAAAAACATACTAGTAGGTTATTTGGCAGCTATCAAATTGACCCTAATCCCTCTATCTGTCTGTGTATGTTAGGAAATTTATACTGTAAGCTCCAATGGGACAGGGACTGATGTGAATAAGTTCTCTGTACAGCGCTGCGGAATTAGTGGCGCTATATAAATAAATAATGATGATGAAAACAAACCTCTACAGCAGCATTTCTTAATTTCAGTCCCCACACACCCCTAACAGATCATGTTTTCAGGATTTCTGTCTGTGTAACAGGTAGGATCATTATTGACCAAGCCAAGTAGACTAAGTCACCTGAGCATGACTAAAGAAATCCTGAAAACATGAACTGTTGGTGGTCCGTGAGAACTGGAGTTAAGAAACGCTGCTCTACAGCCAGTTTACTGCAGTGAGAATTCTAAATAGCTTATTGCAGACTCGGATTAATATCTTCTTGACCACTTTGAAAATATATATTATTTTGCCAGAATTAAGCTGTTATTAGTGTTCTCGTATCTTTTGATAGTTCTCCTTCAATGCAGAGGTGCTCAAACCCAGTCATCAAGAGCTACCAACAGGTCATGTTTTCAGGATTTCTGTCTGTAGAAACAGGTGGGATAATAACTGACCCAGAAAATTAGATTAACTCACCTGTGCATGATTAAAGAAATCCTGAAAACCCGAATTGTTGGTAGCTCTTGAGGACTGAGTTTGAGCACCTCTGCTATAATTAATCCTTTAAGAGAATAATATTAAACTTTTAAAGATGTTTTTTTCCTTTTCGCAAATAAAATAAAATAATATTACTTGGCAGCTGTGTCTGCATTTCAGAGGGAAATACATCCGTTTAGTGCTGTTTAGATATATTTTATAATATTATCTACCCTGAAAATGTCACTGTAGATGCTACATGTTGTTTGCATAATGGTTCCGCCTCACAGGCAACATTTAATTTTACTATATATATATTTCAAAGACATAGGAGTCTGAACAAGTGTAATATTCATTTTAAAACACGTTTCTGTGTTTTTTTTGTGGTATTAATATTCAGGGGGGATTTTTACATGAAAACTTGAAAAAATAAATCATACTTGTTTACCTCGCTAATGTTACAATTTATGATCATTTTAAAATACATTTTTATATTTAAAACAATGTTTTGTTTTTTTATTTAATCCTGCAGGTTACAAAGTGCTATGAGTGGATCGTGCACAGGATAGATGAGGAAACACTGACACCTTCTTGTGAAAGGATGGAAGTGCAGCATCGTACAATGGATAGGTCATGCTGGATAAAGTTTTAATGTAGTCCTTGCGCCAACATTACAAAGAAACTTAACTGTCGTTAGCTGAATGGTCACAAAAGAAAAAGTAACCAGCATTACATCCACAGAAATAAGCTTTGTACCATTCATCAGTACGTGGGTGGCCGTAGTTTTGGGAGAAAACATATAATCTGTGTTTTATCACTATTTGGAATCCTGATCAACTGGCCATAAATCTATCTGTGCCTGGATATGACCTTGTCCATACTTGAGGTCCGGCCCAGGTTCTGAAGTTCCAAGAGCTTGGAGAAGGGGAGCCGTGTAACATGGATGGAGTAACACATCAACAGCACCTTACTCGATTTTACAGGGAATACCAAGACAATAGTATCATTGCATTACATTACAACTACACTGGGAAACTCAGCACGAGTAGATACAAGGGTGGACTAAAAGCTGAGGCCTTGGTCTTTTTGGTGGTATGTGTCCTCATTGTTCTGGAGAACCTTATTGTGCTTCTGGCTTTATGGCGCAACAAGAAATTCCATTCACCTATGTTCTACCTGCTTGGCAACCTGACGTTGTGCGACCTCCTGGCTGGCATAGCATACATGGTCAACATTGTGTTGTCGGGGGCCAACACTCTCCGTCTCACCCCTGCCATGTGGTTCGTTAGGGAAGGAGGTGTCTTTGTCACATTAACTGCATCCATATTCAGTCTTCTTGCAATAGCTATAGAGCGTCACATCACCATGGTCCGCATGAAGCTCTATAGCGGGGACAAAAAGGGCAGAATGGCCTTGCTCATCGGTGCGAGTTGGCTGGTGTCGATCCTATTGGGTGTCCTACCGATACTTGGATGGAATTGCATCCGAAACCTCCCATTCTGCTCCACCATCCTGCCCTTGTACTCCAAAAATTACATATTGTTTTGCATCACCATATTTCTGGCCATCCTTATCTCCATTGTGGTCCTCTATCTGCGCATATATAGGATTGTCAAGACCAATAGTCAGAGACTCGGCACTCTTCGTAAGGGAGCACTGAGGAAGTCTCAAAAGTACATGGCACTGTTGAAAACTGTAACTATTGTGGTGGGAGCCTTCATTGGTTGCTGGCTGCCTCTCTTTGTGCTCCTCTTACTTGACGTCTCTTGTGAGGTCAACGCTTGCCCTGTTCTTCTAAAGGCCGATTATTTCCTTGGCCTGGCTATGATAAACTCTCTCCTAAACCCAATCATATATACATTAACCAGTAGGGACATCAGAAGAGCCATCCTGAAGCTTGTCTGCTTCTTTTGTATTGTCAATGAAGATGGAGAGACCAAGGGGCGATTTGGATTTTTCCCCGTCATCGAAAGAAGCACCAGCAGATCTGAAAAGTCATCGCACAAGCACGAGGGTATGGAAACCACAGCGTCCTCAGGAAATGGAACGCCAACACCAGTGAAGTCGCTGGTGGCCAAAAAGTACTGACCGTTGTTATTGTGGACTCATGGGTTCATCAGTCAAGAGCCGTCAAACACATTTTTGTGTTTTCACACATAAAAAGGAAATGTGCTACCGCCCAAGATTTCATTACTTAATCTTAAATTTGGGCGGAGGTCAAAACAGCAATATCGGAAGCTTATTTAGGGAACTATGTGGAAATTATATTTTTGGTATTGAATTGCAGTGCGTGACAATGTTCCACAGTGGCGGACAGTGGGGAAAAGAGAGCATACGTAAAGACAAAATAAATACAGACATTAAAACAAAGGGTATGGAGGTCCCGGCTTGTGAGAGCTTACCTTTTAAGCCCTACAATTTAATACCTAGAAATTATTTTTAAGAAATAACAAGATTAGCACATTTTCATCACTAGTACAAACTTAGACATGTGAGACACATATGTTTATATGAATGTTGATAAAACCAAGCTATATATTTTATTGAAGCTAAGAAAAAGATGCTACAGGTTTGGATAATGAGTGCTGAATTATAGGAGGTCTCGCCAAATTGTCCTTAAATTGGCCACAGATGTGGAGATGTCCGAACGTGTGGGAATCAGGTCTACTCTTCGAACCTATGGCCAACTGATCCATGTACATGGGTGATTAAATGGACAGAGCAGGCTGTTTAGGTCAACATGGTGCCTTATTAGATTTTTATTATTCCCGGCTTGGAATGGTGATGGGTGCCCCACACAGTCTACAAATTTGGGTAAATGAACGATGAAATCAACGCTCAGGTTTTCTAGTCCAAACAGCAAATGGGGACAGAGTTAAACATCATCACATTTTACGATACATGAATACACAATACGCGTCAGTCTGTGTCACAATGTTTTACAGGTTCGGTTTCACAATGTTTAAGTGTATAAATAAATTCAAATAATTGCAGCTCGCACAATAGGATCGGTGCTTAAACTGTATATAATTTGTATATATGTGTAATTAAAAAAATGTATAAAATTAATGATGGATGAATTCAAACTGCATTGGACATCAATGCAATAGCTCTTAAAACAAAAAACATGTATTTAGTGACTATAGCACATCACTAGATGATAATCACAGCGAGGTGGCCAAGGATTCAGCCAAATATTAACCAGTTTGTGCGGCGGATGTGGTTGAAGAAGGCGGATCTTGTCTGCCTTTTCTGTGTTAATCTTCCCATCAGCCAGGGGTCTTTGGGTCAGTAGGTTCACACTCTGATGAGCCTACCCACACACTGATAACGAGAGGGCAGAAATAAGTATTGGCAAAAATTACAGTATGTGGAACACTAGTGCAAAAATTAATTAAAAATTCAGAACTATATTTGTAAAGATATTTTGTAAAGATAATGTCGATGTTCTATCTAGACCAGTATTTAAAAGTACCAGCCCAACAAAAATTGAATTAGTAACCTACATGCAGTTGCAGATTTACCTTACTCTAGGGGGTAAATGTATAAAGCTTAGCGTTTCCGGCTGGTTTGAAAAGTGGAGATGTTGCCTATAGCAACCAACCAGATTCTAGCTGTCATTTTGTAGAATGTACTAAATAAATAACTACAATCTGATTGGTTGCTATAGGCAACATCTCCCCTTTTCAAACCTGCCGCTTGATACATTTACCCCTAGGAGTTAGTGAGTGTGTGTGTGTGTGTGTGTGTCAATATTTATGTCCTACATTTAACTAACTGCTAGAAAAGAGGCAAACTGAAAATGAGGGCAATGTATTAATGTTAAAAAATATTTTATGTAACTAACTAAAAGTGCTGTAAATTCATGCATATGTATTTTTTTTTGTAAATATATAAATACCTACATGTCCAGTTTAACCATTTCTCTGCTTGACGCATTAAAGTGGTCAGTTCAACTATCAATTCATTTTCCTTATCTGGTAACTTGTATGTGTGTTAATAAATCCTTGTTTTTTCCTTACATTCTATAAAACAGTGAATATGAGTTACGTATTTATCCCTGTGACAGCCGTACAGTGTAGCTTTGTGCAACACTATAATAGAGGCGTTAAATTCACGGTACTGGGACTCTATGTCTGTACTGCATGAAATACATGGTAGGTTTGGAGTCAATACATTTACAAATAATTCTACCCACACATGCTGTGTTGTCACAGGAGATACTGGGCACCTGTATAACATCAAAGTGATTATGATATCCAAGAATGATCCTATTGAAATCGATCACATCAATGCCTGAAAAGTACGGTCAAGGATGACGTCTACCGGCCTGAGTGTGGTCATCTTCTGACTGCAGTAACATGTTCTGGTACTGATAGACCCACTTGACCAGATCTCATCCACTACCGTCAGCCAATCACATGTGTGGCCAGGTTCAACAAACATTCTTTGAAGGTGTATATATGATATTCACCACTTGCAGTACTCTGTAGGTATCAATCAGCACTGTGACCCTCGACGTCACATGTCCACTAAAGATGGACAAATGTATTAGCTCTTTAAGGGTTAATTCCACCAAACATAGGGAAGCTAACAGGGAAGGGGTCTTGACAACACGTCTAGGGGGTATATTTACTAACCTGCGGGTTTGAAAAAGTGGAGACGTTGCCTATAGCAACCAATCAGATTCTAGCTATCATTTATTTAGTACATTCTACAAAATGACAGCTAGAATCTGATTGGTTGAGATAGGCAACGTATCCACTTTTTCAAACTCGCAGTTTAGTAAATATACCCCTAGACGCACAAATGCATAATGAGGACGACATCTACCTGAAAGAGACACAATGCTGTGCCCATAGATTCAGAATTAAAATAAAAAGGAATTTTGTACATTTATTTAGCCATTCATCATCATCAGTTATTTATATAGTGCCACTAATTTCACAGCACTGTACAGAGAACTCATTCACATCAGTCCCTGCCCCATTGGAGCTTAGTCTAAATTCCCTAATATACACACACACACACACACACACACACACACAAAGACAGACAAAGAGAGAGAGAGAGACAGAGATTAGGGTCAATTTAGATAGCAGCCAATTAATTAACCTACCAGTATAGTTTTGTAGTGTGGGAGGAAACCGAAGCACCCGGAGGAAACCCACGCAAACATGGGGAGAACATACAAACTCCTCACAGATAAGGCCATGGTCATGAATCAAACTCATGACCTCAGTGCTGTGAGGCAGAAGTGCTAACCACTTGGCCACTGTGCTGCCATTGATAAAAAAAAGGAGTCACACTGACAGTTAAAACCAAAACTAAAACCTCTCCCCCAAGGTAGGTGACCCTTTGATGGACCAGGAAATGGTAAATAGCCCTATTGATCCGATATTGTGGGTAAAAACCACCTTGTGCTGCCAGGGATTGTAAAATGCACCCTAATTTGGAGTTGTGATTGGGGGTGGACTAGCCCTATTATAAAATACAATGTACAAATAGAGCTGGGCAGTATGTGTGTGCATCATCATCAACATTTATGTTGAGGAATATTATAAGCTTTCCTGAAGAGGTGAGTTTTTAGAGAACGCTTGAAGACCAGAGGAAAGTCTTACTGGGCAAGGGAGGGAATTCATAAAGTGGGTGCAGTCCGAAAAAAGTCCTGGAAGTGAGAGCATGTAATGAGATTTGCATTCGTACCCCTTGCAGTGCAACATGCTTTCCTCGTCTACAAATCCCACACCAAAGCAAAATTTGCGCCTAACGCTAAATCAGCATGTTTTCTGCTTCAAAAGTGATGAACGCCTCTTCTGACAGTTCTCTATATTACCACTAGAGGGTGTGCATGTGCCGGCCACATCACAGACATTGCAAATAAACGTTTTTACAACTTTAAGCCAATTATTGCTGTGCTGCATTCTCCTTTTGATCTTAAAGCACTCAGAAAATCAGCTTGTAGCAGGGCAAAAATAATCGCACTGTCTGCTTCTCCTTGAGGGTTGTTTTCAAATCTGCCCCTATTTCTCAGTAGCCCTTGTTAAACTGTCTGCATTTTGGATCCACACTCTTGTTGAGCTTTTTTATTTTTAAATGTTTTTCCAATGCATTGTATCTACAAGTGTTTAAGGGAATCCATACCCGGTCACTTTAAAATGCATCAAACCCATTGCTGACATAACAATACTGCTAGATAAATGCAGCTACCGCACTTTAAATGGCTATTTTGGCCCATTAACAAATTAGGCATTAGTGCCCACCAGGGCCGGATTAAGGGAAGGGAGGCCCCCGGGCTAAGGGTACTGTAAGGGCCCCCCCATGAGCTTACCTTTTGTTCCACTCCCTGTAGTGCTAAAGTATTACAGTGACAGCAGGCAGGTAAGAGCATAACATTTGCTGTTAGCTGCCTGTCATTCTCCTTGAACAGGTGACTGCCGGGGGCAGGCCCCCAGCTGCCTGAGGCCCCTGGGCTGTAGCCCCTTTAGTCCTATTGTTAATCTGGCTCTGGTGCCCACACATACAACATGCAGTGCTGACACAAGAAGTAGGGCCATGCACTTATTTCTTATTGACTTATGAAGGCATATTTACTGTTTTATCATAGTTGCCTACTCTCCCGGATTGACCGGGAGACTCCCGAATTTCTGGGAGTCCTACCGGATCCCGGGCCGACCGCTAAATTAAACGGAGGGGGCAGGGCTTAATGATGTAATTCACGCATTATCATGGCCCCCGTCCTCTGTTGGTATAGGTCAAAAATGGCAATGACAGTTTAGAGAGTGGGGCCATTTACGCAATTATTCAAGCCCCTCTCCCCACACACACCTGCCCCCCCCCCGGATCTCCCGTAAAATGATTGGCCAAAGATGACAAGTATGTGTTTAATTATATTATGGGGCAATATGAATGTATAATTATATCAAGGGGCAATACTATTTGTTTGCTAATGGGGGAAATATTATATATTGCCCCCATAATATAATAATACGATAATATTGCCCCATAAGTTAAATACAAATTCATTTTACCCCTTTATAAAATATGATTGCTGCCATAATTCATAACTCATTGGTGCCTCCAGTTATGTCCTGAATGGTGATGACAACATGTTGAGCTATCTGGCCAATCAGAAGCAGGGATACAAAAAACTGCCCTAGCATGAAATTACAAAATGATGTCAGCTACACAAAGCGATTAAATTTAATAACACTATTATTAATTATTCACATTAGACTTACTTTGTCTCAGGTGAGGATGGGTGAATTTTTGTTTGTTTTTTTAAAAGTTGCTCAAAGCTATTGAGGTATATTATATTGTGTCATCTCTTTCAATAACAACTCTACCAGCACCACTATAAATACTCTTCCCATGACGGTAACAATAGATGGATTGCCCATTTAGAAAACTCTGGACATGTTTAGCTGTAAGTGATATTAGTCAATGTACCTATTGTAAAGCCATGACAACAGAGGACAATATTCCCAACTTTTTAAATAAATAAAAAGAAAATTGTAATATTTATAATCAATATAGCAAGGCAAAATGTTTTAGGGTGCAGAATTGCACTCTTACTTGGCTATGTTGAGTTTTTTTTCTCTCTTTACTTTAACACTGCAAACATCAGGGTTGGAGAACGTCATCACGGATCTTTGCACCAGGGTTCAAGCCCGAAAACAGGTGTATCTGGAGGTGTGGCCTACTGACTACTGAGTATAGGCCGAAATACCAGCATGCTCTTATTGTACCTTAGCTTGCCCCCTCCCCATTCCACCTCTCCAGGTGTTGGGGGTCACAAATGCAAATTATTTGAAACTCTGCATCCTACATTGTTTTACTGCGCCTGAGCAGTAAAAAAACAATTAATTTTACTACCCGAATGATGGACATACATCAAACTCTACATAAGCCACAGAATGTCTTTCAAATGAACATTCAGTCCTGAACAACACACCTGCCTGGGGCTTGAATGTGAAAGATATGCCAGATCTTACCTGTTATTGTACTTCCTTTATTAACACACCTTATGGAATACAATATAGGACAATCATGTCCAATAACCACACTGAACTTCCAGAACAGAGGAACTGATCATATATAAGTAAGGTCTTCTTTCACGCTGTGCAGTGGTATACAGTTCGTAAAACTGGACATCTAGTGGGCAGGACATCTTGTATGGCAACATTTTAGGCTGCTTCTTGAGCATGGATTTAAATCTGAACCCATTCTGCATACTAGCGCACGATTAAACCCTAAAATTGGGCTCAGCAGACATTTTGTTATATCCAGTGGTTCTTAAATCACTTCAGACCCAGGCTAGATTTTACTGGATCTCAGCCGTCCAGTGACAGCGTACACAGCCGCCTAAGGCCTGGCCCAGGTGTGACACACGGCAATCGGTGCCTAACAACTGCTTACCCCTTAGATCAGGGCCTGGCCAACCTGTGGCTCTCCAAGTGTTTGTGAAACTACAAGTCCCAGCATGCCCTGCCAGCTATAGACTGGCTTTCTACTGGCAAAGCATGCTGGGGTTTGTAGTTTTACAACACCCAGAGAGCCACCAGTTGGCCAGGCCTGCCTTAGATCAACGGACTTAAATACCAGCTGTAGAGGCTGTACTAGAGCGCACCAATGATTCCACAGATTGTTCTCAGGGAAGGAGATACTCTTATCTGCCATCCATGCTCCTGGTGTACCTACCATGAGACTGGAACGGACATAGCTGTAGGTGCAGGTAGCTGGACTCAATGTCTCCCATGCACTAATGTCATCGGGCGGAGCAGGGGCAAACGTAGGATTTGTAGAGGGAGGTTTCCACACCACGCCGCCAGTGGGCGTGACCAGCATGCATAGGGGTGTGGCTATAATTTTAGACAGTGTTTGGCTGCTCTCCAACTCTTCCTAGCCCCATAATATACACAGGCAATGCTGCGTGCACTACTATTAAGTGCACGCAGCTCTCCCTTTTCAAGCAGAGTCGTGTGAAGCGGGGGCAGGGTCCAGACACCTCAATTATACAGTGCCCCAGGCTTGGAGGGGGGTTTCCAGGCACTAGGAAATTCCCCTTGGTTTGCCTATAGGGAGGGGGGAGGGGAAGCTAAACTCTCCTGGCTTCAAAAAGACAAAGTACACCTTTAATTTTGAAGCAACACATCAGTACAAAGAACCCGACTACATATTAAAGAGGCGAGACACCCTAACTTCATGAGTGGCTTCTCCAGAGAGAAAATGTTGTGACTGTCTCACAAACAGTGACATGTCAGAGGATCCCTAATCTGCTGCTAGAGCTGAGGGGGTCACTCCTCCTCACAGCTCAGCCATTGGGGCTACATTGGTATGAGGACTCACAATGACCTACACTAATTACCTGGCAAATTTCAACATCTTACACCACTGCTTGAGCGGTCCTACACACCAGCCAATCCTAGTCATACACCTTTAGTTTACATCTACCTGGATTGTAAGTCAGGTAAGTGGAGCATGGGCTGGCTACAGAGACTTTGGCTCTGTGAGGAGTGGTGGTGGTGAGACTGCTTATTAGTTCTACTGCGAGCAGTCCTATGGCTCTCATATTCATTGAGGGATCTTTACCCTGTCTCCAAACAAACTCTGGATCACTGCATTCCACATGCGTCAATTAATTCTGCTTACTTGAGGTTCCCATACAGTTGTTCCTACATCAAGTGGCCATATCCCAATAACAGCAGGGAGAGAAGCAGGAGGCACATATATTTCCAATCAGGTCAGTCACCACCACAGGAGCTGCCTGCTCAAGCCGCTCGTCAAGGTGGGGCAGTATCTCCCTGAACAACATATTATTTGCCCGAGACAGACTTCCAACAGATCTGGAGATTGAATAAATATGTAACTCCTGAACAAGTCTACGACGCACATCAAAACGGGAAACACGTAACAGAGCAGTGTTCCAGTGACCCCGGGACCTACCTGGCTTGAGAAAAAAAGAAAAGAAAATCTTATCAATATAGGGCCACATGTTCGACAGTCACATGATCGACATTTATGTGGCTGAAACCATAATATAGACAGGGTTGGAAAGTCAACAATAATGACACTAACATTACAAGGTCAACAATTGAAATGTAGACCGTATTATTAGGCCAACAATATCCCTAACCCTAGAATACCGTCAACATTTGAATTGTCAACCTAATAATACTGTCTACATTTCAATTGTCAACCAAAATGAATGTCTAGCAATCAACCGCATAGACCAAAATATTGATGTGCTGGAACTTTCAGTAACTTAACAGTGAACCATACCCAGGACCAAGGGGTATATTTACTAATCTGCGGGTGTGAAAAAGTGGAGATGTTGCCTATAGCAACCATATTCTAGCTGTCATTTTGTATAATGTACTAAATAACTAGAATATGATTGGTTGCTATAGGCAACATCTCCACTTTTTCAAACCTGCAGTTTAGTAAATATACCCTAAAGTTTTTTGAAACATGGGAAAGTTCTATTAAAATCTTATCCAGAGCAAAGAAAACCTAGGTTCACGACATACCACCTGGTAAGATCTTCCAAACCTGGTGAATAAGCCCCTGGATCCTACTGTGAAGAATGATCCCTCAATGATTAGGGTGTGTGTGTGGGAGACTTCCTGGGTGGTCTTCCTAATCCTTGTCAGTAGTATGGTACGGTCATACTTCATGTCTGTGAACTCATTAAACACTTGTATCTAATAGATAGCCCTTCCTACCCAATATCTTTACCCTCTTCTACCTACCCTATCACCACCTAAACCCTCCCTCCTCTGCCACCCACTCAGCCAGCAAAACTTATTGTCCCCTTTGCTCCTATAGTCTCTACCTCTCCTTAAGAATGTAAGCTCTCACGGGCAGTGCCCTATATTATATCTTCCTGTCTGTCCAGTCTCCATCATCCTTGCTGTTCATGTCTTATGCGGATTTTTTTTTTTTCTGTATGAAAATTATGATGATGGTCGTTGTGTTAAGGAAAACACGCTATTCATCTTTTGTAAAAAAGTGGCATATTTTATTTGTTATATGACTGAACAACATCCTGTACATATTACATATAACACAATGCTTAAGCACCAATAAAAATAAAATAAAACAAAAACACACACAACTGGAGACTGTGTCACCACTCCGTGGACAAGAGGCTCCATAGGTAATCGCATATGAAAATTTGGGAGTGTTGGGTGCTGTCAATGCAGATGGGCTGAGCAATCTCTCCTCCGTAGTGGACTGAAATTTTAGTTCCCGTTAAGGAAATAGTATAGAATACAAAGTAAATGAAAGGTATGCATTATTGCTATTGTACTGTATTTTTGATTTACAGATAAATTTCCCTCACGTCTCCAATCTATGCTGTTTGGAACCCTGCTCCTTCCACTATCCAACTCTCACTCTGTGCTTCTGGAATTCCTCTGTTGCTTCCTCCCATCAGGACATGGTCCCTGTCATATGCAGCCATGTCCTCCGACAGGGTCAGCTCACTCCTCTATTGAAATACTCTGTACTGCTGTGAACATTTTGATGATCTGGGGCCTGATTCATTAAGAATATTAAATGAAGAGGATTCTTATTTCAGTCTCCTGGACAAAACCATGTTACAATGCAAGGGGTGCAAATTAGTATTCTGTTTTGCACATAAGTTAAATACTGACTGTTTTTTCATGTAGCACACAAATATCAACTTTAAATTTCAGTGTACAAATAAGCTATCAAGTATTTGTGTGCTACATGAAAAAACAGTCAGTGTTTGAGGAGAACTGTACTGGTTCTGTGGCTGCTCTATTTTGCTTCTGGTTAAAGTGTGGTTTGATTGCAAATAACACACAGCGTGACTATATGAACATGGTAACATTTTGTAAGCTGCTTTGAAAAGTGGAAACTTCATAGAGACTCCGGGGTATATTTACCAAGCTCTGAGTTTCCGGTGGGTTTGAAAAGTAGAGTTGTTGCCTATAGCAACCAATCAGATTCTAGCTATCATTTATTTAGTACATTCTACAAAATAACTAGAATCGGATTGGTTGCTATAGGCAACATCTCCACATTTTAAACCCGCTGTAAACTTGCAGCCTGATACATTTAACCCTTAACTTCAAATAGGAGCACAATTACAATCACCACATATCTCCTTACCCTCTCTAATCTCTTTCAGAGGTGCAGCGACACTACAAATCCAGGTATATCCCATTTCTTCACAGTTATGTCGCTTTCTGGAAATGCGGTTGTGTTTAATTCCTCATTTATGAATAATAACCTTACTCAGGGCTGATTTTCAGGGGGGGCAGTACCTTTGAGGACATAAATTCACCCCTAACATTATTAAGTATAATCAAAACGTTTGGTTAGCGCCTCACATCTGTTGGTAATAAGCATTAGTGTTCATTAATGCATTTGGATGACGACCGCAGATGGCCCCTTTATGCATGTGTGTTCATCTTCCAATGACAAAGGAAGCAATTCAGCCACACTGACCAAATGACTGGATCTCAGTCAATATAGCAATCTGTGTATGGCCAAATTGGACATGACTCCCGTCACACAGCACTCACCTTGAGAGGCGGGATTGGCCTCGCTTTATAACTGCAGACCCAGAATTATTTCCCAGATTTGAAAAGAAATCCACCAACTTGTTGTAGGAAGTGTCTCTAACATTTAGTGATTTGTCTTCACAAACCTGGTTCTATAATTCCCTGCGGAATAGTGTGAACACGGATAATGTCATAGGTGTGACTTGGACCTGTTGAACAAGTGAGAATACATCCATCTTCCCTCTGCCAGAGACTAACAGCACCTCGATGGTTACATCCATTCACCACACCCAAGTGTAGGGGAATGGGAGCCACAATGTCAATGCGTATGTAACCTATATATTGACGGACAGACAGAAAGACAACTCAGACAGACAATAGATGACCTGAGCCCAAGGAAAGGATACTGCCTTTGATGAGGGTTGAGTCACAATTGTAGTCCCAGTCTATCTTTGTTACAGAGTGGAAAAGTTTTGCCATATACCTGCAGAGAAAAACAGTTATTGTAGAACTACTCTCTTACGTGTATTTATTTAATGTATTATTAGTAGGAGTGATATCAATAACGTAAGTCACAAATTCGGTTTCTGTTTTGTTTGGGGTTTGTTTTTTTTGCTGTAAGTATTAAGACATTTTCTTCTTACAGCCTACCAGAGTCTACTGAACAGATTTAAATGCTCTCCGTACACAGCAATAATAACAGCGCTACCTAGAGGCTGCAAGAATGAACTGCTCCACATCAAGTTGCCTTTTGCATATTTTCTGCTTAACTGAAGGGAAGCTCATCTGTATTCCTATGGAAATAATACAGGACATATAGATGTATTTAATTAACAAACATCTTTTTTTTTTTTCTTAATCATTTACATCCTTAATAATCCAGTACCCCTCAGGTCAAGTATACCATATGGAAGATGGAAGAGTATGTCTGCACGCCAACTGTATCTCCCATCATTGAGATCAGCTACAGATCGCCAGAGAACATGGGACTCTGGCAGAGCATGCTGGCACTTATAGTGCCACTATTTGGAGAACCAATGGTTTACTTACTCTGATGCATACAGTGGGATACAGATCATTAGGCACGCAGTGTACTGTACACAATGAATGGACATAGAGTTGTTCCACAACAGCTGGAGAGTACACAGCAGACGGAACACATCAGTCGCCCTCCAATTGTTGTGGAACTCTAAGACCCAGCATTGCATGCCAACAGCTGGAAAGTATACAAAGGATAAGTGAGAGGGACGCTCAGTACGTAGGTGCAGACAGTAATGCACTATGGTACAATAAAATGCTAAACACGCTTTTTATCATATTATCAAACAAGTTAACCCGTGCATGATACTCATGCATTCTAGTCAAATAAAGCTACTTAAGGTGTTAAAAAGGTTCTTGTCATGCATTTTGGCCCTAGCCCAGGCCTCCTCAGGGGAAGAGCGTTACTTCCCGACGCAAGCGCCCTTTTTTAACGTGGTTTTGTCCACATGTCACCACCTCATCATTCTTCTCCATCACCTCATCCTTCATTTTCATCGCCACATCTATCCAGATGTCTATCCAGACACAGGGATCTCTCTCAGCGGTCCTGAGTATCACACTCCTCTCGCTCTGTCACCCCCGGCAACCACCAACCACTCCCCACTGTCACCCCCGGCAACCACCAACCACTCCCAACTGTCACTTCTCCTTCAAGAAATATATATTTATTTATTTTTAAATCTTTAAACACTTTTAACAATTAACAAATTAAATAAACAAATTAAAAACATCTTAGTATACCAAATTTCAGCCCTTTCTGAGTTTTTTTTTTCCACACACACACTAAGAATTTAGTAGGTCAGTGTATAACTCCGCCCAGCAGGTGGCGCTGCAGCTTGGGGTTTTTTTTCCACACACATACACACACATACACACACACACACACACACACAGACAGACTAACACACGCCACTAGGCATTTATATTATAGATACAACCAAACTGTGTGCCAGATATGCTGGTAAGAACAAAAGGAGAAAGTCAAATATTGTTCTCCAAGGAAGAGGCAGTTGCTGATGAAACTACATATAAGAAATATAGACTGACCCAATCATGAGAATATAAAGGCATATATAAGAAAGTAAAAAAATTAATAAAAAATGAACACACACTAAAACATGCTAAAGAAAAAGAAATTATTGCACAGTCATTAAAAAGTGTAAAAACAGGCTGGTGGTTATGTTGAAGGCCTATATAGAACTTTTTACTCTGTATTTAGTATTGGCAATACTTAGTCTGTTTTGTTTAATGTATTCAATAGTGATATTATGTGTGGCCTACAAGGGGAAGGTGTGCCTTTTGGAAGACGATACAAAGATTTCTATCAGGATTTGATTTCCAGCAAAGGGTAAAACGAACGTGTTATGATTTAGCGAAAGTATTGGAGTGGACTAAAATGTGGAATCTCAAACAGAATTCCTCAAAGTGTAAAATAACGAGAGCCACAAACATCTGAGAGCAGAATACAGAATGAATGGCGAGGTAGTGTCAGCATCAGAGGAACCTTGGAGATAAGAACGTAGTAGTGGCAAGCAGTGGTAAAGCCAGTAGAATACAGAATGAATGGCGAGGTAGTGTCAGCAGCAGCGGAACCTTGGAGATAAGAACGTAGTAGAGGCAAGCAGTGGTAAAGCCAGTAGAATACAGAATGAATGGCGAGGTAGTGTCAGCATCAGAGGAACCTTGGAGATAAGAACGTAGTAGAGGCAAGCAGTGGTAAAGCCAGTAGAATACAGAATGAATGGCGAGGTAGTGTCAGCAGCAGAGGAACCTTGGAGATAAGAACGTAGTAGAGGCAAGCAGTGGTAAAGCCAGTTGAATACTTGGTTGCATAGATAATTGAAGGATAACACAAGGAAGGTTTTCTGAGATTCTTTTTTGCTACGGGCCAAGGCTTTATTTTGTATTTCACCTCTTTAATCTACCTGAAATTTCTGTTCCCCATTTTAAATTCAACAAATTTTTGTGCAAGATCTTGGCAATTAATGACATTTAGTAGCCTTTAATAACCCCTCCTTGTGGGTATCATGGCTTACGTTTGACTAATAACCAAGTTACTCATCAAAACCCTTATTATTGCAGCTCTCATCTTAGAGGGGTTATTCACTTATGGATCTCCTTATGTACCCCCGTCCTCCCCATCCTCTGGGGGACCACACATGTGAAGGCAATGGTGAAAGAGGAGTCACAGGGACAAGGGAAGAGTAATATTAGTCCAAAAGTAGACAATAACTCTCAACAATTTTCCACTGACAAATCAATACCGCGGGTATACTCACAGTACAA
This sequence comes from Mixophyes fleayi, assembly GCF_038048845.1. NCBI lineage: Eukaryota > Metazoa > Chordata > Amphibia > Anura > Limnodynastidae > Mixophyes > Mixophyes fleayi. The sequence continues at coordinate 43,345,741 of NC_134405.1, forward strand.
AATAAAATCTCCCAGTTACATCAGCAATGTGTCCTCCCTTTTCTTCCTACTGACGTGTGTAAAGTCATTATATTCAATCTCCGCAGAGAACAGGGCTCTGTTTGTTCCCACTACACAGTAGACACGGCCAATGTGATGGGCTAAAATGACATTCCTGTGAATACAGCCTTATCAACGCATTAGTGAATGGCTCTGGTCTATACTGTACACTAAGCGTTACTTCCGGGCCTGTATTATACAATAACTAGGAGAGCAAGGTCTGTATTGTATACTAGCTACCAAACTGGTGTTTGGCTTGTATACTTGCCACCACAATGAGCTCTGCTAAATAAACCATAGAGAAAAATCACATTTTAAAATTAGCTTTATGACAAGAACTTTTTTTTCCTTTAATACTTTAATGACCATAGTGCATGGATGCCCTCTCATGAATATTGGCTTAGCTCAGAAAGCAGCTGACTCCACCGTGTGTAGAAGATAGATGCCAGAATAATCATACTCACAGTGCTGAGGGAATGACTACAGTGGTGTCCTCCCGAACTTCTTTCTCCAACTCAGCAATTTCCTCCTCCATGTTCTTCACCTCTTCTAGTTCCTTTTTTAGGAACGTGCTGATGTTCAGGAAAAAAAACTACATAACTACAAAAAAGCTTATATGGAAAGCAGAAAGAAACAATGACAAATCAAAAGTAGGACTTAAGATTTTAAAGGGATTATTCCATCTGTAACTACCACATGACATGCAGGTATGATCTTTTGACAGTCATGTTGAACACCAGATTAGTCTGTTTTTAGTCCGCTTAATATGAGTCGCCCAGATCTGGTTGTTCAACCGTTGGACCAAATGATTGGATTAAAGGAGGCCCCATGCAGTCAGCTGATGATGGCACACACACACATACACACAAGGCCACCAGATTTTTCAGCAAGGCAACTTAAAATCCAATGAGTACCAATAAGATTATGAATGGGCACGATTATTTTGTGGGCACGCGGAACATTAAACTATGCATATATGTGGCCAGATTCATTGAGACAATACAATACTGGCGTGCTGCTCTCTAGTTGACTTATTTTGAAATTCCGCCAACTGTAGTATTCGCTGAACCTTATTTAATTGAAAATAACAAACATTGCTCTGTGTATAATGGTAGTTGATAAAGGATATTTAATGCTAGTTTCTAAGGACTCATTCTTCTGGCATACATCCTGCAGCTCCAGCTCAATCTGCCTTAGTTTAGATGATGATTTCTGCATGGTTTCTTCTGTTTCGAGAAGTTTTTCTGCTACTTCTTCTTCCACAGACAGGATATCTAAAGATGAAAAAGAAATGCTAGGATTGATATTCACATAAAAAATAATGCTGTTTCAAGGAAAAGCACAACTGGGGGTCATAGAATAAGCACCTCTGACGAGATCTGCAGCCTGGTTTTCAGTCTCTGTAAGAGAGTCGATCACGGTCTCTTGCCAGTCCAGGCTCTTCTTCAGTGCGGCAGCGGCATTGTCCGACATTATGACCTTGACGATCTCCCGGCTCACCTCCACATACTCTTGCATCTGCTCCCGAAACATTTTATCTTGTAGGCGACTAAGATGATGGAATGGAATAAAATGGCCTAGAAAAAAACGAAACCAAAATGAACTTTAGTAACAACTTTAAACAGAACGATTACATGACAAAACAAATTTGTAGTAATGTACTTCAGAAACATAGCAATAAAATAGCAATAAAATAAAATAGCGATAAACAAAATGCAAAGTACATATTTTTGTGCAACAAAATCATTTTTCCATACTAAAGTCACTATAATGAACTCAACAACTGGAAAAGCTCTTAATTCCAGAAAGAGAAATTCTGCTTGAAATTGGCATTTGATAATTCAGGCACACACTGTTGCTGCCATTTGACAGAACGGTTGTGAATGCCTGAATTTCACTAGAAAACAAACCTTCAAGTGCAGTGATTGTTTCCATTGTTACAAATACTATTAAGGAAGGTCAGTTATTTACTGCCAATCTGTCAAATAGCAGAAAGTGTGTGCCCAAGTTATCAACAGCCAATTTCAGGCTTGAAGTCCTATTTCAAGTATATGGAGTTATTATAAAGTAAGATGCAGTACCCAGCATAATGATTTTAATTAGACAACATTATTCTTGAGTATAGCTAACCTTAAACAGTTTGCTTACAAGGCATGACTACAAACAGGGAATCCATTTACGTAAGGAAGGTAGAATATTAAACTAAAACAAAAAATGTTAAATCTCATATTAAATTTAAAATCTATTTATAAAATTATGCTAACAAATAAGTCACATATTGACTTCAATGAGTTCTAAAATTTCATAAATGGAAAGCTACCATTGTATTCTCTATCAAGCTAGTGGTAATGTCTAGCATACCTACCAAATTGCAATTGGCAGCAGGACAGGTGCATGGCCACCCGGTGAAGAGGTGCTGCCCATAATGATATCTCATACCCCCTACCATTCCCAACCATGGGACAAACTTGTCCGTGGACGGAACAGAGCCCTAAATTCGGGACTGTCCCGCTGAAATTGTGATGGTTGCGAGGTACGGCATAGTGAAATATTAGTCGAGAAAATTCTATGATAATCTTCTGCGTAAATTGTTATTACAAGATGCAGACAGTACAAAATAGTTATAAAGACATTAGTAGTCATGTATGTTAACTTTAAAAAAGCAATAAGAACACTGTTGATAACTGGGGGTGTAGTCATTATGATGGATGTTCTATAAAACATGTAAAATAAGTGGCAAGGACACAGACTCCGCACCAGAAAATGAAAGCAAAAAAAGACTGTCACCCAACCTGATGAAGGCGCATTCAATGACCACAAAGATTGCCAGTACATATTGTCACCTTTCAAAGCCCTTGATGGACAAGGAACACAGATTTTTCTATTTCTGTTTAGGCATTTGGAAAAGCAGCATATTAACAACATGTTAGTTATAGGGAACAATGATACTTAACCTAACAGAAATGTACTATTGAGCCACATGTCCTCCCTACTTAGCTCAGCTGTACCCTTTTCCCATCTGATTGTGAGCTCTTTCTTGTGAGCAGGGCCGTCCCTACCCTTTTATTTTTATATCTTCTTTTATTTTGTGTACCTTTTATGTCCATGTCTTACGTATGTCCTGCTTTCCCCACTGTCCAGCTCCGTGGTGCACCGTGGCGCCTTACAAATCAACAAGTGTAATAATGCTACGGTCACCAAGCACGTATTTACAAGTATGTACTTGTGCAGCGCCACATCTGGGGCTAGATTTACTCAACTGCGGGTTTGAAAAAGTGGAGATGTTGCCTATAGCAACCAATCAGATTCTAGTTGTCATTTATTTAGTACATTCTACAAAATGACAGCTAGAATCCGATTGGTTGTTATAGGCAACATCTCCACTTTCTCAAACCCGCAGTTTAGTAAATATACCCCCTGATCTTTAAAATCTTAAAGAGAGCCTGTCATCAGGTCACCCTGCTTTATTGTCAGATTTGTTAGCTATAGCTTGTAACACATATTTAAAATGCCTGTTGATGTGTTATTACAGATAGGTGCCTCTTTATTTGATTAAACGTAGGCTGGAAGGCTGTGTCAGCCAGTATCTATGTATGTAGCCAGTGTGGATTTGTTCTAAATATGGATTTCAGTGTTTCCCCCAGAAAATTTTACCAGCCTAGTGGCATCAACAAGAAGCTGGGTGGGGGCCTTTGCAATAATTAAATGTTGAAAACCTGTTACATGTTCTAAGTTGCAGCTAATCTGCATGCAGTCCAAGGACTGCATGCATGTAAATGGCCTCTACTCAAGTCTGCATGCGTAACATGTATATTACTTTTTTCCTGCACTGAAAAAAAAACAAGGACATGAACTGTTTAAAGAGGATTTAATATGTTTTAGCCTAAACACATGATCACACGTGATATATATTACAGAGTCCTCTGGATATAATCAGATCTGGTATACAATCTGATTTGAGTTGCTTTGCATTTCTGTATTACTCAAGTCTAGAAGCAAGCAGGCGCAAACAGCAATATGCACTGTGATGGGGACATATAAACACAGATGGAGAGGTCAGGAAGCATGCATTAAATACCTGTACATATATGATAGATGTAAACATACCAAGGGGAGGGAGCTGGGGGATAGGGGTGGCGTCAGGTCCCCATTGATGGGGACCAATCGGAGCTGTCGATCTCCCTTCACCTGTGTCACCTGGCCATGGCCTTGGTCACGCAGCAGCCGAAAGTCGCACTGACAGTTCCATATGGAACGCAAGCGCAGCGTGACTTTCCGCCGCGACACAGTGCCAGGCAGCAGGGGATATTTGCTGGGTGGAGCGGCCGACAAATAAAGTGTTGGGTGAACACTGAATTTGTTACAAGTGTATAGACAAATTTATATAGCATGGTAAGAGTTATGTTCTACATCAGACAAGAGTGTACAAGAATTTACTAATATCTTCCTCCTCTGTTTCATCTACAGATAAATATTTCACACTACCCCTGCACCAGCTATCTTTAAGGGATTAGATGCGCAATTTTGTCATTTAGATATATGATATACTTACTATCTATTTTTTAAAGAACTTTATTACTATCTTTGTAGTGATTAGTGGGGTTAATTCAAAGACAGTGATCACATGTCTCAGTGACCCTGCTTAACCAGACAGAGGCTGTATCAGCCAGTGCTTATGTATTTAGCCAGTGTGTATTTGCTACAAGTATATCAGATAGCATAGTAAGAGTAACACAAGAGGGGGACATTCTACCTGGAAACACTGCTACATGAGGACAACATTCAACAATCATCTGTGACCTCTGATATCCTCCACCTCATGCACAGGCCTTGTGCACTGCCCGGACACTACCTGCTAAACTGTTCGTCAACCTTGATTCTTGCAGCTGCAGTTATATTATGACTTGGTTTCATTTATGCAGTTGCTTGTATTCCCACCTTCAAACCACACTTGCTTCTCCGCTTACTCTGAATCTTTAACTGGCACCCCAGCTCCCCCATGCCCAGTTATCATACAGAGTCACATCAGTGCACCTTCTACTATGCCTTATGTTGTTTGCCTAATGTTAGGCCCTCTCCACTCCTGCCAATGTCACTGTCAAATATAACTATGTTTACTCACCCATCGCTCATCCGTCAGCGTGCGCCTCCTGATTTCAGGAGGCGCACGCTGTACAATGTTTTTTTTTTTTTTTTTACAAACCCTTTTACATTCTACAGCGTGTGCCTCCTTAAATCAACACCTTAATAGCAGCTATCAGTGTCACCCTGCAAACTGATGTCATTTTGGCAGGACGGGATGTTCATTTGTCGCCAACTTTTGAAGTCTGATTTTCAAGCAGTCGCCATTACAAGTCTGTCGGTAAGGCCAGTTTTGCTGTTATCAAGCGGTGCTATTTGGTGCCGGGGTTGTGGTAGTCGGTGTCACCGCTCTAACCAACATCTACTCTCTTTCAGCATCTCCCTACACCTCCCACCTTTCCCAGCTCCTAAAGTTACTTTCACCAGGCGCAACCTTGACATCATTGATCCTACCACATTCTCCTCCTCCATGGTCTCGCTCCTCTCCCCCTTCATCACTCTTTCTTGCCCCAATGTGGCCTTCACCTTCTATAATCATACCCTTGCCACTGCTCGATTCTGCCACCCCAGAAATCACCATCAAGCTGTGCCCCTCCCTGCCTCAACTGTGGTACTCCAAACTTACCTGCTAGCTTCAAAATTGCTAGAGTAGTGCAGAACGGCGCTGGAGATAGTCACACACTCCTGCTGACTTTTCATTTCAAATTCATACTCGCCTCTCACAGTTCTGCCCTATCACTCTCAAAACAATCCTTCTTTAAGGCTCTCATTTCCTCCCAATCCTCCAACCCCCATCGCCTTTTTGCCACATTCAACTCCCTCCTCTTCCCTCCCCCTCATCGCTCTCTGCTGTCGTCTTTGCTACCCATTTCAGCTCGAAAATATGTCATGACATCTCCTCCCATCAGTCCCTTCTTCCCCTCTCTCTCTCCCTACTTTGTCCCTCCTCCCCCCTTCCTAACCCACCCTTCTTTTCCTTCACTTTGGTATCTGCAGAAGAAGTCTGCACCCTTCTCTCCTCCTCACCCCCCTCCAACTGCCCACATGACCCCATCCCCTCTCTCTTGAGGCCTGCTCCCACCTCCTCTCCTCCAGAACTATACCATCCTCCTTGATCCACTCCAATCCAGTTTTCGCTACCTCCACTCAAACTGCTTCCACTAAGGTCACTAATGAACTCCTCTTCGCTAAATCTAAAGGTCACTACTCCCTTCTTATCCTTCTCGACCCTCTGCTGCCTTCGCTACCATTGACCACTTCCTCCTTTCACAAACTATTAAATCTATAGGCCTCTGTAATACTGTCCTGGTTTTCCTCTTACCTTACCAACAGCTCCTTTTCAGTCTCTACACATGACTCCACATCCCCCCTTCCCATACCTGTCGAAAGTTCCCCAAGAACCGTTCTTGGACCCCCTGCTCTTCTCTCTTTACACCTCCTCTCTTGGTGATCTCATCCACTCTTTTGAACTCCAGTACCACCTCTATGCTGATGAATCTATCTTACATCTCCCTGACCTCTCCACTTCCCTTATGTCTCATGTCTCCTGGCCATGTCATCTTGGATGTTCAGACTCTTTTTTAAACTCAATATTTCCAAGACTGATCTAATAGTCTTCCCCCCCCCTGCCAGGGCTCTCCCACCTCCACGCTCTTTATTTCTGTTAATACTACACTCCTTTCTGTTCTTCAAGTCCGATGCCTTGGTGTCACACATTCTGTCACTCTCAAAATCCTGCTACATCCACCTTCAACATATATCCAAAATATGGCCCTCTCTCACCACGGAAGCCAACAAAACGCTTATTCACTCGCCTGAAATCGCTCACCTTGATTACTGTAATATCTTTCTCTTTGACCTACCTGACTCTAACCTTGCCCCTCTTAAGTCTATCCTCAATTCTGCTGCACACCTTATTTTTCTCTCCCGCCACTCTGTCTCTGCTGTCCCTCTCTGCAAGTCACTACCTACTTTGTCCCCCCCTCCCCCATGGGGCCTACAGAATTACATTTTAATTCCTCACCTTCAAAGCTCTCAATCAGTCCCTCCCCCACATCTCTAAGCTCATCGCTATCTACAGTTCTTGCTGCCCACTCCGCCCTGCCAATTATCACCGCCTCACTACTTCATTGATTATCCCTTCTCACTCCTGCCTCCAGGGCTTTGTCTGGGCCACTCTCCAGCTGTAGAACAATTCCCCATCAGGTTAACCTCTAATCTCCAAGGCTTCAAGCATACCCTTAAGACTAATTTCTTTATTTAAGACTATCAGCCTTCCTCCTAATGCCTTTGTATCGACAATCACCCCCATTCCCCCAGTCGGTACCACCCTATTTGTGTGTCTCCCTTTCCTTTAGGATGTAAGCTCTCATGAATAGGGTGAGAAATGTAACTCTTTCTTTATCAGAAAACTCCACTCCAGCCACACGCCCCTGACTGAGATACGGGATAAGCCCGGCATTCCCAGAAAGGGAAAAGAGGGCGTCATGGGAGTCGTCATGAACTACTACAGCAATCTCTACCCCCTTTAAGACCATCAACACAGAAGCGGCTAAAACATTCCTGTCAGGTATCACTAACACTATTGATCCTGCAGGTATAGAAGCAATGGACACCCCCCTGGCGTTGGGGTAGCTGCACTCTGCTGCTAGATCCATTAGGCCCGGTAGAACCCCGGACAGTGATGGTCTCCTAGCGGAGTTTTACGTAGCGCTATGGGACCTCATTGACCCGGACCTGCTAGAGGAGGAGATGGTGGTGGAGGGCAGAATGCAAACCGATCACAATCCTGTATAGGTGCAAGGGGGAGAGATGCGACCTTAAGAATTGGCGGCCCTTTTCTCTCCTGAGCGTGGGCTACAAAATCCTCGCCAAGGTACTAGTCAACAGGCTAAAGGTTGTCATTGGGCAGATTGTTCATCTGAATCAGACTTGTGGCATTTCAGGTCGCAGGATTGCAGACAGTCTTGCGCTGCTGAGGGACACGTCAATTACATCAAAGATCGCCATGCACATGTGGCCCTGGTCAGTCTTGATCAGGAGAAGGTCTTTAAACGTGTTTTTCATGATTTAATGAGTAGGGTTTTGTGCAGGTTTGGATTGGCGATATGTTTTGTTCTTATGTTAACCTGATGTACCTTGACATTTACAGCTTGGTGATGGTGAACAGCTGGAAGACTGACCCCTTTTCCGTAATGTCTGGGGTCAGAGGCTGTCCTCTTTCACCTCTTCTTTGATTTTGTTGTATAGAGCTCTTCGCAATGTGCCCAAACTTGGCCACCTCTTGATGCTGTCTGCAAAACCATCATGAGGACAGTCTTCCACTTGATCTGGGGCTCCAAGATGTACAGAGTGAAGCGGTCGGTTATGTACAAGGAGCCCCTCAAAGGTGGGAAAGGGATCCCGGATATCCCCACCATGCTGCGAGCCTTCTTTGTTTGTAACTGCATCCGCAGAACTCTTATTGAAAAGAACATTTGTTCTGCTGGGATGTCCATGTCTCGCTTTTTCCTCCTGCCTCTTTGGAGGACCCTTGGTTGGGACAAGTGGGACAGGTCCTTCCCTTACAACTGGACTACACCTTGGTTTTACCTGGATGTTAGACAATTTGTGAGGGAGCACCATCTGGAGAGAATTAAACCAGACTTGTGGAAGTCAAAAACTGTCCACAAGCTCATAAGAGCGAAATACATTATGGAGTCTGTTCTAGGGCTCCCTGTTGCTACAGCCAAGCATGTGTGGGAGAATGTGACCTCTAAGAGGCTGACTAATAGACACAAAGACATTGCATGGATGACTATCCAGGGGGGTCTGCCTCTCAGGACATTCATGCACTCCCGGAACCTGTGCAGATATGTTCACTGCCCCTTCTGCATCATCAGAAGGGAAACAGCACAGCATATCTTTTGGGACTGCCCCACTGCACAGGCACTGTTGGATGCCTTGGAACATGAACTTAAGGACAGTGTGCCCAGAACTTGCCTTTCATATCATTCTGTATTTTATGGATTATTTCCTGGGATCCACACCATGGGGCAATCCAGGAGTCTTATGAACTGTTTTAAGGATGCTATGTGGCTTGCCAGGAATCGCCTTATTTTGAAGCGGGAGAAGATGACCAGGACTGTCGCAGGCTGATCCACATCCTGCTAAGAGACTATAACACCATAGACAGTCCTGAGGAGAAAGACGATTAACTTTTTGTCTCCGTCTTCTCTCCCACCCTATGTGTGTTTTTCATCATTACAACCTTTGGCGTGTGCTTCCCTTCCCCCTCTAACCCATTCCCTATCACTGTTTTAAGTGTTATTGAATGTCATGCCTTATTTATGCACCCTTCCCATATTTGTGTCTGTCCTGAATAAAGCTTCGGGCTTATGACTTCCCTACCGCTCTCATCTACCGTCCCCTCACATCCATTGTTTACTTGAAACGTTATATCGTTTAAGTTTGCATGGTTAGTGTAGTACTTGCTGTATAGTTTAGGATGTCATATCATGTACTTTATGCCTTGTATTATACTAAATGTATTAATGATTATGTTTTACGGTGTACTGCGTACACTTGAATGCAATGTATTGTGTGCTCTTTGTTTTTTTGTACCTTTATACAAATAAAGTTACTTTTTCAATCAAAAAATGTGTTTTGGATCACTGCTTTCTGTAGCATATGTCATATGGCGCTGCGGACCTTTTGGGGCTCCTTTTAAATAATAATAATAATTATATATATATATATATATATATATATATATATATAGAGAGAGAGAGAGAGTTTATTTTTTTTACTTCTTACTGAGATGAAGGATATTTGCAGCATCTCAGGTTGCACCACCCCCCTGTCATAGCACATAAACAGCCTATTACAATCACATTTATTGCTAACCACTTGGTGCACAAGTAAAGTGGGGGTTATAACCAACACAGTGGAGGCAGTGTATGGCTACACCAACACACAGCCTAAATTCACAAAGTGCTACAGACATCACTGTGGCAAAGAGCATTGCCATAATGATACCATTAAGTGCTTACTGAAATGTTAAGCTCATTATTGGTCCTTTGTATAGACAACGTCAAACTGTGTTAGTACTTCCCAATCTATATAACTGATCAATGTGCATTTTGTTTTCTATTACAAATCCCTAAACAAAACAAATATAACACAACAGCAGCCATCCCGCCCATCCACCGACAGCTTAGATCCGCCCCTTTATCAGTGACAGACACTCTCTCTACAATGCGTCAGCCAATCACCACTTTACTCCTCGCATCCTGGTACCCATGGTAACCGCATTCTACTTACTATCCAATCACACCGCAGCTATAGCTCCAGTTTGGGATTTGAATTATCCCGCCGAATGCTCGCGCTAGTAAGACCGTTATAAACGCTACGCTAAGCGGCGCTACCTCTCCGTTACCTTATTCTCCTTTACCGAATCGGGGGGGGTGGCTGGTAAATACACGGACAGTGAACGGTATGTAGTCAGCTGAAGTCAGCGTGTCTCTCCAACCTGGAAGCCCGCCTTCGCCTGAGAGGAGGAGGGAGCAGGCACCGCCTCCCCCTCTGTACCAGGGCTGGACTACGCGTCCGGAACCAATAACGTCGGAGTGTGAGGGTAGACTGACGACGGCCCGACGTAACTAGCTTCGCGAATAACGGTTTTGGCTCGAATAACTGTCAGTTCCTGACATAATATACTGGCTGATATCACAGAAATATAAAACCCAACATTTATGCCTATACAAGCCGCAAATGATAAATACGACAGGTTGAATGACATGCTGGCAGCAGCTGAATACGTCTATATAAAAGAGCAACACATATTCGTCGAAAATATTAATAATTGGGGCCAATATTTATTTTTTTAATTTTATTTTGTTTTAAACGTCCAAAAATCAGTGATAGGCAATTTTATACACATCAGCATGGATGGACGTCTATCCCCCAAAAAGAGCAGCACATTACCCTTTCAGTAATAAGTTAAAACAAAACATTTTAATCAAAGAGAGAGTCCCCTATCTGTGATAACATATGAGCAGGCATTTTCAACAAGTGCTACAAGATACAACAAACACATCTGACACAGTAGGGGCCACAGGTGCTGGTTTTTGCACATACGTGCCATTCCGGGAGACTCCCACATTTCGGGTGAGTCTCATGGAGAATACGGCAATCTCCCACGTCTAGTGAAGTGGGCACAATTAGGGCCGAAATGCTGTGATTCTCCGGACAGCGTGACAGAGGGCAGAGGAGGGGGACCAGCGTGACAGAGGAGGGGGACAGTGTGAGAGGGGGCACAGAAGGGGGGCAGAGGAGGGGGACAGAGGGCAGAGGAGGGGGACAGCGTGACAGAGGAGGGGGACAGTGTGAGAGGGGGCACAGAAGGGGGGCAGAGGAGGGGGACAGAGGGCAGAGGAGGGGGACAGCGTGATGGAGGGGAACAGTGTGAGAGGGGGCACAGGAGGGGGACAGAGGGCAGAGGAGGGGGACAGCGTGACAGAGGAGGGGGACAGCGTGACGGAGGGGAACAGTGTGAGAGGGGGCACAGAAGGGGGACAGAGGGCAGAGGAGGGGGACAGCGTGACAGAGGGCAGAGGAGGGGGACAGCGTGACAGAGGAGGGGGACAGCGTGACGGAGGGGAACAGTGTGAGAGGGGGGACAGCGTGGCAGAGGAGGGGGACAGCGTGACAGAGGGCAGAGGAGGGGGACAGCGTGACCGAGGGCAGAGGAGGGGGACAGCGTGACAGAGGGCAGAGGAGGGGGAACAGCGTGACAGCAGGCAGAGGAGGGGGAACAGCGTGGCAGAGGAGGGGGACCAGCGTGGCAGAGGAGGGGGACAGCGTGACAGGGCAGAGGAGGGGGACAGCGTGGCAGAGGAGGTGGAACAGCGTGGCAGAGGAGGGGGACAGTGTGGCAGAGGGCAGAGGAGGGGACAGCGTGAGAGAGGGCAGAGTATCTGGATGCAGAGGGGGCAGAGTGAGAGAGGGCAGAGTATCTGGATGCAGAGGGGGCAGTGTGTCTGGATGCAGAGGGGGCAGAGTGAGAGAGGGCAGTGTGTCTGGGTGCAGAGGGGAAGAGTGTCTGGATGCAGAAGGGTATTTTTGCATACAACTAAATAAGTATGTCTGTCCTGACCTAAATACTTATTACATTTTTTTGACCCAACTACTTCTAAAACAGGACTGCTCGGTAATTAATTTGAAGGGGTGCCTTGAAAAAATTATGGAGACTCTAAGGGTGCCGCAAACTGCAAAAGTTTGGGAACCACTGCCTTACTGCAATCAAAATGTTGTCAAAAAGATTGCACTACAAAGCCACATTGAAGCAAAAAGTTATTATGTATGCAGAAGAACATGGAAATAGAGCTGCAAGTCGATATTTTGACATTAGTGAGGTAAATGTTCATTGTTGGAGAAATTATCTCAATTCTATCTAATCAAAGGTTTTTTTTCTGTTGGTACTGAAATTAGTAATCACCTAAGAATCGATGGCGTCTTCGAACCGATGGAATGCGGTATTTAAATATCTGACAGCTGTGGATCACCAGGAATTGGAGCAGGGTGTGATATGAGAGGGGTGTGCCTAGCGCTGTTGAATCATCCATTTATCACCATTGCTATACAAAACTGGTGAAATGGAGATACCTTCCGACTTCCTGACTCAAGAGACAGTTGGGAGTTTTTGCATTTGCGATGCAAACGTTTAAATAAAATCGGAGAGAAAACAAAATTCAGACACTTATGAAATATACATGCTGAATGTTATAAGGAATGCCTAACTATAAACATTTCACTGACAAATATTATTGACATGTTTATAATAATGCAAAAATGTCCTGAAAAGTAATTGTAAGGAGGTTCAGGAAAACTATGAATTATTTGTTTTAAATAAGATACCTCCCAACTTTTTAAGTTACTAAAATGCGACAAGATGCATGCTGCCGCTTTGCACATGTATGGGCGTAACCCCCCCCCCCCCACGTCGTGGCCAGCCATTCTGTGCGCTGGGCCGCCCCCAATCTACCTCCAAACAACAGGCATGGCACCTGCTAGATCCATAGTCACTTGCTGAAAAGCATCCCTCGGCTACTGGCAAAGGAGAGCACAAGCATTTGGGTGTCCAAAGTCAGACGCTTCAATGTTTTTTCCCTCATGTTGTGCCTGAAAGCCCTATGAATCCACAAGTTGAATGTGTTCTCAGAACAGCCTCTTCACTTTTTCCTGGCTACCCTATACATCTGCCCCATGGCACATTCCCCACCTAGGGGTAAATGTATCAAGCTGAGAGTTTCCCGGCGAGTTTGAAAAGCCAATCAGATTCTAGCTATCATTTCTTTACTACATTCTAAAAAATGCTAGCTAGAATCTGGTTGCTATAGGCAACATCTCCACTTTTCAAACCTGCCGGAAAACTCTCAGGTTGATACATTTACCCCCTAATCTCTAAAAGGTTGCTGCCAGCTTGGCACTTTATGTCTACCAAAGTTGGGTCAGAGTGTGGAGCTTCCTCCTCTGGCCTTCACTCTCCTCTAGCTTGGGATTTATCACTTTGGGACAAAGGTCTGTCTGGATGGCATCTGTCAATGGTAGGTCATAGAGTTCTTGTTTTTGGCACCCCGCTAGTTCTTGTAGCACAAGTCAAGCATTGTCTAGAATCTGGTTTTCTCAGCTGCCATATGACTTGACCAACCTGGGTTCTAGTGATCTCTGATAGCAGCAATTTCTTTTTAATGTAAAATAAACTGTTACAAGCGACAACAAATAAATCTGACAATTCAATGGGATGCCACGTAAAACACACCTCAAACCGTTCCACTCAGTTGGAGTACAAGAACACGGAACAACACAATACCTTCAGAATCTCACTACGGTAACAATTCATACATTCATTACTAAAATAACAGAGAACAGCCACCCTCTTATGGAATAGTTTGTACTATATCCAAAATGGTGAAGACAAATCACAAGAAAAAAAAGTATAAAGAGTACAATAACAACCTGTCTCAAAATTCTTTACCATGTGTGGCTGGATGACTTATAAATAACTTATTGTATACATTTATTGAAATTAATAGTGCAGGGCACCAATTTATGTAATTGCAAATTTACTGTTTTTTTTTTTAGATTGTGTTGTATTTCGCTATGGGAGATGTATTTATTTCTGAGACAGTGCCAGGGGAGGAAATTGGATTTGCGTAACTTTTCAGGGGGAAGCCTCAAGCTATTTGATTCCTTTAATGTGAAGTGATCTACACGTCTTTTTAGCCTGAAAGCATAGCAGGGAGTTTTTACCTGTTATCTTGCATTATAAAAGTGAAAGGAAACATCTGAACAATGTGATTTAGAAACATCTGAACAATGTGATATCACAGATTAGCGTAAATTTTGCTACGTATAAATTTCATTTAAAATCCAAGTTTAAAGAACATCTCACATCCTGATGTTAATCTTTGAATGAAATTACTTTTTGGGTCTTGTCGAAAAAGTGGGCTGGTTTACTTCTTGCCAGGCTGTGTCCAAAACTGTATAAAAACAAGCACTGTTTGACCATGTAGCAGCATACCATCTGTAATTTTGGAGATCACTAGTACTTTAAACTAGTGTATGTAACTGTCCTTATTAGGACACTTGAGCTAATAAACATCAACTTTTCCAACATGACTTTAAACAACTTGAACATTCTGATGCTTAGAATCTAGACATGTTGTAAAGACTGAATTACCACAAAAAGGACAGCTAAATATCCGACAGGTGGGCTAAAATGTGTGACAGCACAAAATGCTGGGAGTGAGGATTCGCCTCACTTAACATGGTGACAGAGAGATTGGCGGTTTTAAAGCGGCAATGCCAGGACCCGGCAGCAAACCCTAATGCTATCCCAAGCCCTAAACGTAAGCGTTTTTAAAATTATCTATCCATGGGCTCTTGGCATTACCGCTTTAAAACCAAAAATTTAAACATCGGAAATGTAGTCATCACAATAATGACCACTACCAGCTTCAAGAGCCTGCTTTGATGCCTACTTACCTGCTGTAATTCCTGTGACCACAAATCAGACCAAATCTAATCCGTTATCCGGCTGTTCTGAGGTTGGGACCCTGCATCCAGTACCAATGCTCTGCCCGTTACCCTGCAGCTCTGGTCAGTGTGATAGGCTAGGAGGAACCATCCACAGCAACCCTGATCTGAAGGCAAGAGGTCAGGGGTACCAGCCAGGTGTACTAGAAAGGGGATACCCTAGCAGCGAGAGTTACCCAGAAGGACGCGGTTCTAGGTGCCACTAAGGAGCCTAGTGGTGGCAGCAGCAAAAGCCCCTCCTACTGCAGTTAGAGGGTGCATTTGGGATAAAGAAAAGGGGATGGTGGCAAGGCAAGCCCAGCCGGTCCCCAGCAACACAAGAGACAGGGTGGCATAGGAGTCCATCCTGTCCCACCATGCATTAATAAATTAAGCAAGAATCACACAGCTCGTATCCACACAAAAATGAGAGAGACCATATGCTGAACTCAGATATGCAGTTAATGCTGCATGACCTCTCTGCATCATGTGTAGGAGGTCACATGATGAGGAGGAAGTCACATGATGCAGATGTCTGCTACTTCGGGGAAAGAATAAGATCAATTTCATTCCTATACAATGCTTTATAACCATCGAGGTTCACTTTTGGCCCCAGCTCTTATTTACTAGGCAAATAAGGATCTGGGGCTGCAGGTGAAGGCTTGGCTGGCCACCTATTGCCCATCATTGCCTTAGATAGTGGAAGATGCAGATCCCCCAACAGCACAAAATAGTGATGTGAGATGCCTGTGAAGGAAGTGAGCTGTCAACTGATGAAGAAACTACAAAATGCAGTTCTGTATGAAATGAAGTTCATACATCCAACTCCTAGTAGACAGACAAAAAGCACAAGGGAAACGCTGATACATTATATACATATGTGAAAAAGTGCAGACCATGGACATGTTTCAGAACACGATGCAAAACAGAGGTGAACATGGGGCAAAAAAAACTGTCTTCGCTTCTGCTTCTGTCCTGCATTTTACATTATTTTTTCAGAACAATGATGAGCTGCATCTCTTCTCCATCAATCGAAATAAACATGATTCAGCGTGGGTTGAGGAAAAACGTAAATGTGCAATTATACCTGAATTTGGATAATAACCTGTGTGTTACTGAGCTAAATTATATCCATAAATGAGCCGCGTAATATGATGGCACTATATAAACAATAAATAATCTGATTTGATTATCCTTTACTTAATTTATCCAGTATGTTTTCGGTACTGTATGTATTTTGCATCACTCTGTAACAGTGGGAGGCCATAACTTTGGTAATTGGCTTATAGTCATCTAGGCAACAACAATGCTCTACAATCTGAGGTTAGTGACTTCAATCTCACATCAAGCATAACTAACATATTACTCTATTTGTCAGGAATTATTGTGTTTGTATGGCAGATTTTGATTGGTGGCTTCCAATGGCAGGAACAGTCTCATGGTCTGGCAGTATGTTTAATTTTTTTTTATCATCACTTACTGCAGCGATATAAAATCATTATATTCAGCTTCATTGGCGATCCCGGCACGGAGCCTGTCTGGGGCACGAAAAAACCTTGCGCTTGGAGCAGCCGTGTCATGTAAGAAAAGGTGTGATTTTAAATGGGAACCCTTGTATGCTAACAGTGAGGCTGTCAGGTCATAGGAGACTCATACAACAGGGTAAGTCATGGATTGTGTTAGCACAGGACCTGATGCAATCCCACTATTTTTTTCCCCCTTTCAACACTGTCTAAAGCCTCATTAACATTATCTGTTTTAATGCACTTATCTAGTGAGTAGCGTCTTTTACATGTGTAAGTTGAAAATCAGGATAGACCTGAATAATGTATTTTATCTTACTGCTTTATATATACAAATTAAAATTTTTGGTTTTTAGTGCGTATTTCGGAAGGTTGTCTCACATACAAATAATATAACATTTACAGTTACTTTAAGATATAGGGGCACATTTATCAATATTCACATAAAGTGAAAAGTAGTTTTCAATCCTTATCGCAATGATAAGAATTGAACTATTTCTCACATTTATGTACAGCCCTGCACAGAAACAGCAGTTCCGAAAAACTGCTGTTTCAGTGATAAAAAAAATCATACTTATCCCCCTCTTCGGAAGCGCTGTCTCCGGGTCTTCTCTTCACTCTTCAATTGCGCATGTCCAGTTCCAAGAACTGGACATGCGCACACAGATCCCCTCTCTGTCTCTGCAACGATAGTTGCAGAGAGAGCGCGCTGAGTGACAGGGAGGGATCATGTGATCCCTCCACACATGCGCTGTCCAGCTCTGCTCTTCGGAGAAGAGCTGACTGCATTAGATTTCTTCAATTCCGATGATGTACGCCAGCTGGCGTACATTAACATGACAAGTTCCCGAAAAAAATGTTTTTTCGGGACTTGTTAGATTGCGGCCAGGAGCAGTCACCATTCTGTTGTATGGTGACTGCTCGCAAAAACGATCTGAAGTGAAAAGCAGTCATTTTCATCAGTCATCAGTGCGATGGGACTTTAATAAATTTGCGTTGGACACTTTCTGGACCAAATTACACAGTAAGTGCACGATAGTGCAATACCGTTTTTTCTTAAATATGCCCCTTGGACTTTTCTAAGCTGCATTTGTCAAGAGTTTGCATTTTAACTGCTCTTTTATATGGTTTTTCAATTTGTATGCATTAAAAATACAAAAATAACTGGCAAATATGTTGACATGTTTAAACTGTGTAATACAATTAAACCAATGCAGAAGCATATTGAAGCCCATTTTCCTCATGGGAGGGTCATTGTCACAATGCTGGTCTATTCACTGCAGTTCAGTTGCCGATAGAGCTAATTGCAAGCAGAGTCAGTATAGTGAGCAATTCGAGTGTCCCAAATATAAATTGGTAGCAGATGTTCAGACATTAACTGGATAGTCAGATGTTGGCCAGATTGCATGTCAGTAGGTAAGCAGGTAGTAAGTAATGCAGGAGAAACAGGTTCAGGTACCAAGAGCTGAGCAAACACAATTTTTAAACAAAGACTTCAGTCAGGGAGTGCCTATTATTGGTCCAAACCAGAGATAGGATCCAAGATGGATTCTTATGAGATAGTAATGGCTGTCTTGGATAAAGGCAAGTACAATAACAGTTGTCACCTCTGGTGGCTGGGTGTGAAATTGTATGAGACTTTTTGTAACAGTAGAAGTGTGGGTGCATTAACTTGGCATTGGGATTCTCCAGCTTTATGCCCCTCATCAGTCCTAATCTGCATCAGTGCACATATCTCCTCAGGGTATCCTTTACTATCTCAGACTCTGCATCCCTGAGTTTGGTGGCTGAACATACAGAGAAACAGGTTAATGGTGGAACATCATAGCAGATCAATACAGTTCACAGTTAAGTTGGTATAATTATGCGTGCCAGACCATCTTGCTATTAAAAATCACTCTATATCAACACCTTGTGTACAAAGGTTTAATTTGCAAAAAAAAAATAAGCAACAATAGCACTGTCTGGTATTGCTATGGGCTTCACTAAGCCTATGACAAATTACACTTTCCATCACAGTATAATGTTTTGTGTGTGATAGGATTGGAGGAAGTTCTGCTTTGCAACTGCAGTTGACGGGGCTGGCAATTTCTTTTTTACGTTTACGTGCTTGCCGAATGGCAGTCACATCTAGTTGCCTGACATTCTTCTTTATTATCACCACTCAATACAACTTTGCAAGCTGTTTCTGTTGTCTAATGTCATTTAATTATGCGAGGCTATGTCAACAAAATCTGTAAACACAGACTGGTAAGTATTGCACTCAGACAAATGTTTGCCACCAATTTCTTTTTAACAGGGGATATGTGACAACAGGTCCAACATGGGATATGTGACAACAGGCAATATATGACAACAGAGGATATGTGACAATATAATATACGTGTGAATGGCCCGTGGGTATTAGCATAGGGATCAGTTCCTTTTCTTACAACACAATGACCAACTTTTTCAATGAAGATTATACTCTGGTGCTACTGTCAAGTAACTGTGTATGACTATTTGTATTTTGATGTCTGCTCAAATGTATGAACACTTGAGGAAAGACTAGTTATATATAACAAATCTTATACATTCCCATTTGGCCATTTGAGGTGTTAGGAGGTAACTGCTGGTCCTCTCGGCAAAAACAGGCGGCTGCCTCTCGCACATAGAGATGGCGTGGAGGCGGCACCTGACAGGAAAATATATCTATTTAGCAAGTGTGAATATTAGTATTTTAATGTTGGGGGTGGAGGGAGGCCTAATTCTAAAACTTGTGTGCTACTGATTTAACACTGGGGCTAGTTGGAGTTTTCTAAATCTCATGTACCCATTTTTTTCTTCCAAATAGGGCCTCCAACATTCCAGGATCCAGACAACCAGCAAATGAGCTAAAGTAACCAGCAGCTACAAGTGGTGAAAGTGACAAGAACAGGTAGGAGAGAGCAGGACAGTCTGCCAACTGTTCTGAATCTGGAGGGACAGTCCCAAATTTGGGTGACTGTTTCACTTAGGAGAGTTGGGAGGTATGTCCCGCTTCACCGTGTACTGCTCGTGAAGGCAGAACTGTGTGCACCTATCAGTAGTGCACACAGTATTGCCTGTGTATTTGTCTAAAATGATAGCTATGCTACATCATAGGATCATAGGGGGTTACCCTGTCTAAAGTGCCCAGGCCCCCCCAGAGCCTTAATCCAGCTCTGGGCTTGGGCATAAAAATATATATATGCATTAAGCAACACTAAAATTGCTTCTTTTTACATAGATAAATATATATTGTACAAAAAACCCTTGAAGGATGGGCCACCACTTGTGGGCCAGTGCTGTGTGCTTTCTCCCCCGGGCTAAAGTCTGCCAGCCCTCCCCTGGTGTGTGTGTGTGTGTGTGTGTGTGTGTGTGTATATGTGTATATGTGTATGTATATATATATATATATATATATATATATATATATATATATATATATATATATATATATTAAGTTAAATATAGATACATACAATGCACAGTGCATTTCTATATATTTTATTGATAGATAGATTCAAGTTTTATTTTATTTTTTTTCTTAAGGTTTCAGCACCCTGTACTTTGTTCTATGTTAACAACCTGAAAAACAATTTTCATATATGTTTCTGTTAAAGCACTTTATAAATAAAGTAATCAGCAACTGTTTGTATTTTTGTCTTCAGTGGTCAGTAAAATCACATACCTCTCAATTGTCCCAATTCCGTCTGGACAGTTCTGATTTTAGGGGACTATCCTGATCAGCCAGGAGCTTGTCTCGGCATGATGGACGGCTGGAACGTATTTCCACTCTTCACTGTACATACATGCTGTGTGAACCAGTTAGTGGTGCACTCTTTATATAAGTGAAGATAGGAGGGAGTTGTCGGTGGTTGTAGGAATGCCCTCCATGGTGCTGACCATGCCCACCAACCACTGGCCACACCCACACATCACTGGCCACACCTCCGGTGGGACGGCACTTCTCACAATAGCCCCTTTGTCATTTTCAGCCTCAGGCCCCTGTGGCCCTTACACTGGCCCTGCACAGAGCCAAGGTGCGCTTTGAAGGAACAAGAGACTGTAGATGCAGAAGACATCAGGCCAGGTTTGTCAAATACTTTGTAATTGCAGACAAAAATGTAGAACAATTGTAAAGTCGATTTCTTTACGTAAAGGTAGCAGTTAAAAATATATTAACATTGGGTGCGTAAATTCCCTACAGGTTAGGCAAGAGGCCTGAAGCGCATCTCTGTGATTAGAAAGTGAATGGACCTGTACACACATTCTTTCTGACAAGCATTTGCTTTGCGTTGTGACAATTACAATGTTGCTTTCAGCATTCACAGTAGTTTAAACTCTGTAAAATATAATGGAGTTCTATGGAAACTGGAAACACTGGTCAAAGCACAGTGCAAAAAACATAGTGCTGCAGTGAGGCTGGTTAATGAACAAATCTCAAAGCAGCAAAGTCAAATGAGCTACAGTTCAGCAAGCGTTGTTTTTAAATGGCTGTTTGTATTTAGCCAAAAATTTGCATATCAAACAGAAGGCAGCAGAAACAAATAAGTGATCCATAAATCATGTTGTCTATTGAAAAAAAGAAAAATGGTGTTAATATCGTCTTTAAGTATGCAATATCCAGCAGAATATCTGTTAAGGAATGAGCAAAGCGGGGCAATGTCAGCAGGTTAGTAGAGAGATTAGTAAACTATCAATCGGTAACTGATTAACTAAAAGAAAAAATAGTTTGGGAACTCTTGACATGTGGAGTAGCACAAATTTGATAAGTGAAGAATAAACTTAATGGGCCTGATTCATTAAGGAAAGGAAAGCAAAATAAAATGAGTAATTTTTCACGTTGGCAAAACCATGTTGCATTGGAGGGGAAGGAAAATGTAAAATGTAGGGAGATATTGATAGTTGTGGTAGAACATGTCCTAGATCGACTTTAATTTTCAGTGTACAAATAAAGCTATCAAGTATTTGTGTTCTACATGAGAAAAAAAAAACAGACAGTATTTAACTTATGCGCAAAACAATAAACTAATTTGCAACCCTTGCATTGTAACATGGTTTGTCCAGGAGAAAAGTTGATCAATTTTTTGCCTCATTTCCTTAATAAATCCCAATGTATTTATCACAACATTTCTATAGCTATTTCATTATGTCAATGTATGTCGTTGGGCAAATAGTTATATAGCACATAATTATGAAATTGCATTAACTTATTAATAAAAAAATATATAAATCTTTCTGGAAACAGGAGACATTTTGTAGCAACTCATGATAAGCAACCAAATCCTGCTAGCTACATCAAGACTGAACTGCCCTTGTCATCTCTGTACATTCCAGCCTGTTCTGCAAGAGGTGAAAACAGGCAGGACAAGATGACTCAGCGATTCATTCCTCTGTGTTCTATGCACAGAAACTTCTTTATAACTCACCTTCTGTCTAATACCCAGGGGGTGATTCCTGGAACTTGAGTACAAAATACTAAATATGCAGGGAGAGTTTATGAGCAACAGGGAAGTTACAGTATAATATATAGCATTAAAAGGAAGGCATGTGGCATAATAGAATGAGTTATATACAGGGGGAGGGCTTGATAATTATAGCCCGGGGGGTAAGACATAGTAGCCCACTATGGGACTGGCCCAGTAGGCGGAAGCCCCCCTACCCCCCAGCCCAGCCTGCCCCTGGTTATATGGAGCAGTAGTAGGTCGTTATAGGGAGAGGTTATTATGACATAAATTATGTATTAATGTTTTTTACATGCCTTGGATATAAAAAAAAAAAATATTGTCATTTTCTACCGTCATACCTTTCCACCACTTAGACAGGGGCGCACGCCCGACCAACAAAAATCAAAAACCACGAGAGAGAGCTGCTGCAGCTCAGTTTCGGCAGCGCTGTCCTATACAGCAGCCGCGGCGCTGCCATAGAAGCGTCCGTGGCGGTGCTGTATACAATACAGCACCGCCGCGGACGCTTCTTTGACAGCGCCGCGGCTGCTGTATTGGACAGTGCCGATATGGTGGGCACTGAGTTAGCATGGGGGGGGGGGTTTCTGGAGACTCAGAAACCCCCCCTGCGTGCGCCACTGTTAGACTTAGTGGGGCTGATGCAGAGTTGGCTGCAACTGCGTCTCAAATCGCAGGCGCAATTTTTGTACAATTAAAAGAGGGCAATTGCGACCATATGCAAAGCAGAAATTATGTTAAGGTACGTGCCGATCGCCAACAGTAGCATATGCGTCTGGTTTATGCCAGACACTTATCATGCACTTACGTCCCACTTGTAACAATGCTTTTAACCATTTTTGAATGTGCAACAAACGCATTTGCTATTAGGCATCAATAAAACTCCTAAACATCTCTAATACAGCAGAAACAATTCCCCGTCTTGTGTGCGTAAGAAAAATACGTTTTGCTTAAAGACGCACAATAACAAATATATTCCAACGAAGAAATCAGCATAAGTGAAGTATTCACAATCAATCACAAGCTGGGAACCATTATCGTCATCATCATCATCCACTATTTGCATCTGCCCCTGACTACCCTCAAATAATACAAGTTTCTTATGGTTTATATGTGTCTGTGTCTCAGTCTACATCTGTTCGTAATTGTGTAAACGCGCCGTTACTGTGCTAGGCATACGCTAGAACTTACGCCGCAACTATCCAGCTATGCATTGAATACTTGTCTTTTAATTACAAAAGGATATGTATTATTTCACAGACAACATCAGGCAACACTGTTGCACTTAACTGATAGATGCCTCTACTGCAGAAAATGGTATCACACAGCCGTAATGATAAATCAGTCACAATCTGAAATCTCTACTGGCATAAGTTGAAATTTAAGTCGGACTAGTTTTTAACATGCATCCACGTGGGTGGCTCATTTACTTTCATGGTAGAATATATATAACAACGCTCTCTTGGATGATTAAACTTGGAAGTGTCCATCGTCCATTATATTTTAAAATGTTTTAATTACTGGTTTTGTCTTTATTTCTAACAATACCAATTTGAAATCTCTCCCATAGCAATGACTTTTGAAGTACAGTATAGCTTAACCAATGAAAATAACTCCTCTCTGCTATTGTTTGAGGTGCATAAATATTAATAATACAATTCTCTACATTGTTAACTGTGATGTCCATTTGTAGCGACCCAGTTTACCTTAGGCCTTCACATTACAGGCTTCTAGTTGATGGCTGCACGCACCCCGGTTACCACCATGTTCTCACCCTACTTAAAGAGTGTGCATACCAAAGCGGGTATAGCATGAAAACAAAGTAGCTCTGTTCAAATTAGCTCTGTGTTCTCCTTCCTTTCTCTGTGTGGTCGGGGGCTGGCTGGGCTGGGGGCAGGGAGGCGTCTCCCCCCCTCCCCCGACCCCCCGGGCCGGTCCCATAGTGGTCATTCTTGTTTTGTGATAACTATACTGCAGTTGCACCCGCCGTTTGTGTCACTTTTTCTTCAGTAGGTCCTCACCCTCAATCCCGATTAATGACAAATTTGCTCACTTAATCCAAATGAGAGAATATGGGTTCCAATCTGTGGGGAATATGGGGGCACCTGGGGTCTTACCTGTGGAAAGTGTCTCCCCCTCCTTTTGTAACAAAAGTAATAAACACCTTCAATAATATCAGTAACACACAAAATTCCATCATAACTGTCAAGGCCAAAATGATGGTCCAGGGGTCCTGCTACAGGCATATATCAAATGTGTGTTTATGAGAATGAATTTGATTTCTTCTCTCTTGTATGACATTCTGTATATAACTGAGGCATTTTAAGCTGTTTTTCTGCAATTTTGTCCCATTGAAAAACACATTTTTATTTTTTTATTATCATTATATAGCACCAACATATCATGTAGTGCTGTACAGAAAATATCTAATCTGTCACATCATTCCCTGACCCATTGGGGCTTACAGTCTAAATGATCTACCACAAAAACTCTCTAGGGTCCATTTTGTCAGCAGATAATTACCCTACCAGTATGTTTTTGGAATGTGGGAGGAAACCCAGAGTAAACACACGAAAACATGGGGAGAACATATAATCTCCATTCAGGTGGAGCATACTTGCCAACTTTGTACTGTTTCCCTTTGGAAGATCCCAGAGGGGAGGTAGGGTGAATCGTATAATTTTGGTGACGCCCCCACAACACAATGGCATGGAAGCTCCATTTTGCAGCGAGGCGCTGGGCCAAATTGACACGATTCACGAGAATTGCATCATGGAGGTTCTTACCCTGCCCACTTCACTAGGAAGTGGGCCGATGCGGGAGAAAGCTGCTCTCCCGGGAGTCCAGGACATCTACCCAGAATTCGGGAGTCTCCATGACATCCGGGAGAGTGGGCAAGTATGAGGTAGGGTCCTCGATGGAATCAAACCCATAACCCCAGCACTGGTTGAAGAAGGCTCTCATCTTCTAATGAGAAGTTGTTCTACTTTTTCTTTTCATTACCACAGGAATCCTCCAAGACTTTATTTTACCCACCAGTGAATATGGATGGGACTCAGGGGTGCACTTGGGGAGGGATAGGACGGTTTCCAGTTACCCAGAAAGCACCCCTTCTCTAATCATGGAATCTCTGTTAGTATGTATATTTAATAAACTATATCACCTTGACTGCTGTCCTTCATCATCATACTGTGGCCCCTCCTTCATCACACTATGACCCCCTCCTTCATCACCACACTGTGCCCTCCTTCATCACACTATTGCGCCTTCATCTCACTGTTTCCCCTTTATTACACTTTGCCACCTTTATCAAACAACCCCACCATCACCCTGTTCCCCCGACATCACACTGTTGCCCCTTCAACACACTGCTCCCCCTCCATTCTTTACTTACCCTTTCGTGACTTTCTTTTCTTCTGTCGTCTGGCTCCTCTATGCGTGGCTCTTCACTGACTGTGTCGGGATGTAATGATGTCACGCCCCACTGTCAGTGAGAAGGGAGGATGGAGGTGGGAGCTAGCGCTGCCATCAGTGGTGAATGCAGCCGGCAGTATTTTATTTTTACTGGGCCGGTGGACTGGACAAGCAGAGAAGTCAGACTGAGCAGAGGGTATCTCTGACATGGCACCACCTATTTTTCTTACCCTCTTACTGCGTTCCACCAGCCCTACATAAGAGATGCTCAAAACATGAATCGCTGTAACCAACTCCGGGGGGACACTGTCAGAAAGAAGGACTTACCTGCGTTGGATCGCTGGTCAGATGAGTGCCATCCTCTTGACCTCTTCACAGGCTCGGCATCCATGGGGCACCATTCTACACAGCTGGAAGGAGTGTGATAAGGTTGGAATGAGGAGAGACAGTGTGGACTGGAGACATGAAACTAATCATTGCAGAAATCTTAAAACCGTCAGCTTCTAGCACCCATAACTGTCCTTCACCATTTATCTCAACTGAACCTCCTCACTGGGTCCAGCAGCTGAATTACGATGGTATTCAGTAGATCTTGTAAACAACCCTGTGCTTGGTATGATGACGGCACTATCATGCAATGTCACACTGCCCTCACACATTTTATCTGTTTTACATTTGTGAGAAGAAGATTATGTAGAAGGTAAGACTGATCTAGTGCACAGGCATCACTAACAGCTTTCCAAATATCATATTCACATTCACTCTGCATTTCAGTTGCTTATCCTATAGGCACATCAGGATTATATTACATGTGTCAATTTAAAGCTTTTAATTATGTTGGTGAAACTTTGCCTACTAATGTGCTTTCCCTCAGAAGTACAGCTGGGAGGCAGAGCCGTCTTAAAACATGGGCACGTTGGGCATTTGCCCGGAGGCCCCACAAGCATAGGAGCCCCATAGTCTTGCCAACTTTTCATTATATTTTTTCAGATTTATTCAGAACCTTCAAACCCTCTTTATTAAAAAATTTAGGTGGACTAATCACCTCAGTATCAGCTGTTATCTGTACGTGCGATCTTGCTGTTGCGAATACTGAATATCTTGATCTTGATGAAAACAACGTACACGTACTAATTGTACATAAGTGGGTGAGTGGTTGTAGGACTACAAGTTCCAGCATCACCTGGCATTCAGGGCCCACTGGGACCCGAAGTGTCACATAAAACATACTGTAAAATAAATATAAACGCTATGAAAAAGAAAAAATATTTAAGTAGCAACAATTTTTTGTTCATTTAATTCCACAGTTATCCTCTTCTTTCATCTTTTAATCCACAAGGAAGAAAAAAAAAAACACATTGACACTAGCCTGCTCCTTGCAGAGCCCCGAGTAACAGACCAGGGGATAAATGTATTATGGTCTGGTTTTGTCAACTCGCGGGAGTTCGGCGAGTTGACAGCTAAAATTTAAGGCGGCGCTGGTTGTAAAGGCAAACTTGCCTTTACAAGTCAGTGCCGCTTTAAATTTTAGCTGTCAACTCGCCGAACTCCCGCGAGTTGACAAAACCGGACCATAATACATTTACCCCCAGGTGTCAACTAACCAATGCAAAGCGTGAGAAAGAAGGAAAGATGGTTACAATTACCATGATATGAGATCCAGTATTTTGGTACAATTTCATGGTAGTTTATGACTTAATTAAGTGGTTCTTTGACCATATTGTTGTAAAAAAAAAGATTGTTTAGTAATAATTAACAACAAGGTCAGCAGGATATGCAATGATTATGTTGCTTTAGTTTCTTGTTATATAATTTTCAATCATTTTATACTAACTTTTTTTGTTCACATCAATGGGTTTCAAGGGTGATGCAGCATTGGAAGTGACAAGAATGA
The DNA here is from genome assembly GCF_038048845.1 of Mixophyes fleayi. NCBI lineage: Eukaryota > Metazoa > Chordata > Amphibia > Anura > Limnodynastidae > Mixophyes > Mixophyes fleayi. Next base: position 43,373,217 of record NC_134405.1, read on the forward strand.
GAGACTTTTGGCACTAGTTTTGAAATACCTTTTAGGTAGATATATATTTATGTATGCATGCGTGGGATTTAAAAAAAAGACCAAACCTTTGTTACAGTACACCTTGAAGAAAGCGGCATATTCTGAAACATTGGATTAAATAAGCAGAAACAGTAGTATTCAGTGTTCTAGTAATTACTGAATGTATTTATCTTTTGGAGGTTGCAACCAATTGGTTTACAGGATATGTTTTGAAATTAAGAAACAAGCTGGGAAATTTGACACACAGATATAGGTGAATATTTATTTTCAGGTATATGATATATAAAATTCATTGGTCTGTTTGTCTGTCCGGTTATGCATTTATGCATTTAAAAACACCTGGACTGATTGGGATGACCAACGTGAGGTGGTCCAGTCGGATCCTGGCCAGGTTTTAATGGGGTTAGGGTCTCGGTTGGATCTCCTGTTGCTGTATGCTGGGCAGAACTTTGACCCGGGGATCCTGTTCTGAGCCTGTATTCAGGCACCCCTGCACCGATTGGGTTGAAACCAACGTGAGGTGGTCCAGTCGGATCCTGGCCAGGTTTTAGGGGGGTTTAGATCCTGGCCAGACCTCCCGTTGGTGTAAGCTGGCCTGATTTTTGACCCGGGAACCCTGTTCTGAGCTGAGCCTTCCACTGGATGGATTTGGACGAAAACTTCACAGACTGGTAACATTGGATCCCAGAAGACATACTTGGAGGTTTATGTCCCGGTCAGACCTCCCGTTGGTGTACACTGTGCAGAGCTTTGACCCTGTTGTGGGCCTTCCACTGGATGGATTTAGATGACATTTAATATAAAAACAAAAACAACACTGGGCAGTAACCTCATGGGTGTGTTGGAAGAGCTGCTAAGCTGCTAATTATTTTTTTAAAGGTTGACAGTTACATCAAACTCATTGATAACTTAACTTAAAGATTTAAGCCTGGGCAACGCTGGGTACTTCAGCTAGAAATATTATATTGAACATATGGGTACACAGTATAATACTAAGTTGAGTGTGCAGGTGACAAAAAGTTATTCCCAGGCTTATGTATAATGTTGAGTGCTATCCCCCAGCTATGTGTATAGAGCCTATATTATAACAGATATAAAATGCTATGTGCAGGTATATGTATAAGTGACTAGTTACCAGCAGTGTCTATAATACATTGCACAGACATAATGGTGCTATGTGCAGGTATATGTGACTAGTTACCAGCAGTGTCTATAATACCTTGCACAGACATAATGGTGCTATGTGCAGGTATATGTACATGTGACTAGTTACCAGTAGTGTCTATAATACATTGCACAGACATAATGGTGCTATGTGCAGGTATATGTGACTATTTACCAGCAGTGTCTATAATACCTTGCACAGACATAATGGTGCTATGTGCAGGTATATGTACATGTGACTAGTTACCAGCAGTGTCTATAATACCTTGCACAGACATAATGGTGCTATGTGCAGGTATATGTACATGTGACTAGTTACCAGCAGTGTCTATAATATATTGCACAGACATAAAGGTGCTATGTGCAGGTATATGTACATGTGACTAGTTACCAGCAGTGTCTATAATACCTTGCACAGACATAAAGGTGCTATGTGCAGGTATATGTACATGTGACTAGTTACCAGCAGTATCTATAATACATTGCACAGACATAATGGTGCTATGTGCAGATATATGTACATGTGACTAGTTACCAGCAGTGTCTATAATACATTGCACAGACATAAAGGTGCTATGTGCAGGTATATGTATATGTGACTAGTTACCAGCAGTGTCTATAATACCTTGCACAGACATAATGGTGCTATGTGCAGGTATATGTGACTAGTTACCAGCAGTGTCTATAATACATTACACAGACATAATGGTGCTATGTGCAGGTATATGTACATGTGACTAGTTACCAGCAGTGTCTATAATACCTTGCACAGACATAATGGTGCTATGTGCAGGTATATGTACATGTGACTAGTTACCAGCAGTGTCTATAATACCTTGCACAGACATAATGGTGCTATGTGCAGGTATATGTACATGTGACTAGTTACCAGCAGTGTCTATAATACATTGCACAGACATAATGGTGCTATGTGCAGATATATGTACATGTGACTAGTTACCAGCAGTGTCTATAATACCTTGCACAGACATAAAGGTGCTATGTGCAGGTATATGTACATGTGACTAGTTACCAGCAGTGTCTATAATACATTGCACAGACATAATGGTGCTATGTGCAGGTATATGTGACTATTTACCAGCAGTGTCTATAATACCTTGCACAGACATAAAGGGGCTATGTGCAGGTATATGTACATGTGACTAGTTACCAGCAGTGTCTATAATACATTGCACAGACATAAAGGTGCTATGTGCAGGTATATGTACATGTGACTAGTTACCAGCAGTGTCTATAATACCTTGCACAGACATAATGGTGCTATGTGCAGGTATATGTACATGTGACTAGTTACCAGCAGTGTCTATAATACCTTGCACAGACATAATGGTGCTATGTGCAGGTATATGTACATGTGACTAGTTACCAGCAGTGTCTATAATACCTTGCACAGACATAAACGTGCTATGTGCAGGTATATGTACATGTGACTAGTTACCAGCAGTGTCTATAATACCTTGCACAGACATAATGGTGCTATGTGCAGGTATATGTACATGTGACTAGTTACCAGCAGTGTCTATAATACCTTGCACAGACATAAACGTGCTATGTGCAGGTATATGTACATGTGACTAGTTACCAGCAGTGTCTATAATACCTCGCACAGACATAAACGTGCTATGTGCAGGTATACGTATTATAATGCAGGCAGCAGGGTAAAGGGGAATATACTCCGCTGTATTACAGAACAGACACAGACACAGACACGTCTCCTGAGAATCAGCTGCTCAGTTTGTACTTTCACTTCCCTGAACGTTCCGAGGCCCGTGCGCCTCAACCAATCAGAGCGGCCCATTGTACAACCAGGTCGTGTGACGCTTCGTCTCCGCCCAGGTGTAGGTCGTGACGTAGAAGCTCCGCCCCCGACCTCTTGTTGTGACGCTGCTGGGTCCTGCTGCTTAGTCATTGTGACTGCTCCGGAATATGGCGGGGGCGACGGACGGGAGAACTGGGGGCCGGTAAGAGCCGTGTTATGGGAGCTGGGCCGGTGACCTCTGCCCAAGTGGGAAGTAGGAATACGCTGAAGGGTAGACATGGGGGGAGAGGGGGAGGTGGTACTGGTAACAGATGGAGAGCAGAGAACGGTCTACGTGTAGGAGGGCGGAAGTATTAAGGCAATAGGGCTGGCAGGGCAGACTGTGTGTGTGTGTGTGTGTATGTATGTGTGTGTATATATGTGTGTATATATATATATATATATATATATATATATATATATATATATTTGTCTATGTGTTTGTATGTAAGAGTCTGGCTGGGGAGCCATTGGACGGGGCAGCCTGGCTGTGGGGGCATTGGACGGGGCAGGCTGGCTGTGGGGGCATTGGACGGGGCAGGCTGGCAGTGGGGGCATTGGACGGGGCAGGCTGGCAGTGGGGGCATTGGACGGGGCAGGCTGGCTTTGACAGGGCAGCCTGGTTGTGGAGGCATTGGACGGGGCAGGCTGGCTGTGGAGGCATTGGACGGGGCAGTCTGGAACATGGAGGTTGTGATATAGTAGGCTATGACACAGCTAGTTGTCATTTGGGGCATGGGTCAAGGGAGGGACTGGTAAGGTGGGCTATGTCAGAGCAAGCAGTGGAGGAGCTGACGGTCATTTTTTGTTGGAATGGCTAGTAAAATAGGCTATGACATTTGATTGTGTAGTAGCATTGCTGCCACACAGCACTGGGGCCATGGGTTCATATTGGCCAGCGCACTATGTGACATTTTTATGCTCTCCCTGTGTTTGTGTGGGTTTCCTCCTAGTTGTTTACTTCTCCCAGTCCAAAAACACACTGGTAGGTTAAATGCCTGCTGATGAATAGGACCTGTGTGTGTGTCTGTATTTAGACTGTAAGCACCAGCGGGACTGGGATTTATGTGAATGATTAAAATATTCCCTTTAAAAAGCTTTGCATTATAAATGTAACAATATATTAGTTTAGTAGAGCTGAGTTGTGGATGATAACAAACATCTTATGGACAGATAAAAACTGATCATACTTACCTGATTCATCATAATGGGGTTGTAAAACAGATGAAGTAATTCAGCCAAGTGCAAGTATACATAACAATGGATACTTTACATCAGGTCCAATATAGTAGGTAATCTCAGGTACTATCTTTCAGTGTTGGATTGTGATATCTTTGGTGATTTGGGTTTAATTAACTTATGAATATTATTTGAATATCACCTTTTCCCCATGTTTCAGTGTAATGTTTGGGTAAGCTCACTACAGCTAGCTGTCCATCATGTGGCGTCCCGTGCCAGGTACTTGTGTCCGTCTCTTCTTCAGCACTGATGCGTGGCTCGTTGTTTTTGGAGTCCGCTTTTGAATTTCTACTATATAAGGTTAAAATGTCTGATGTCAGGGTCTCTAGGAGACAGTAACTCAATGGGTGTAAATGGAAAAGGAAGCAAGATAGAGCTGCTGTGTCACCCTGAGGACATCATGTTGTGGTTTATGGTGTGTTGGGGAATCCAGCTGTCCAGAGAGCTGCAGGTGGGAGAGAGAAGTCTCCTATTTACAGTAAGTGGTCAGTGAGCATATGAAGTTATGGGTTGTGTGGATAGAGAAGAGTCTGAGATGGGTGTATGAAGAGAGTAGCTGTGATATTAGCCGGTCCTAAACTTATCACCTGGAGTTAGGTTATTACTAACACGTATATTGGCTGATAGACATTTTTCCATGTGACTTGAAGTTTGTTCAGCTGCAATGAAATAGTAGTTGACAAGTGGTAGGTTTAACAGTGTTGGTGAGGATTTTACGGTTCAAACCAACCATTTTTAATGAAACATTGGGCAAGGGCCACGTTGTAATGTTACATACACCATGCCATGTAATTGTTATAGCTAGTATGTACATAATATGAAATTGTATATACATTTGTAATGTAATTGTTATTGATAGTATGTGCCGCATTGCGCCTGTTAATTTATTTATAACCATTATAACATATTCTGCAATCAAATCATCCCTTCCTATTCCATGTAGTCGTTACTACCTGTACAAACAGTTCCAGCTGTGTATACACCGCTACACCATACCATGTAGGAGTTACCAGCTGTGTATACACCGCTACACCATACCATGTAGGAGTTACCAGCTCTGTATACACCGCTACACCATACCATGTAGGAGTTACCAGCTGTGTATACACTGCTACACCATACCATGTAGGAGTTACCAGCTCTGTATACACCGCTACACCATATCATGTAGGAGTTACCAGCTGTGTATACACCGCTACACCATACCATGTAGGAGTTACCAGCTCTGTATACACCGCTACACCATATCATGTAGGAGTTACCAGCTGTGTATACACCGCTACACCATACCATGTAGGAGTTACCAGCTGTGTATACACCGCTACACCATACCATGTAGGAGTTACCAGCTCTGTATACACCGCTACACCATACCATGTAGGAGTTACCAGCTCTGTATACACCGCTACACCATACCATGTAGGAGTTACCAGCTCTGTATACACCGCTACACCATACCATGTAGGAGTTACCAGCTCTGTATACACCGCTACACCATATCATGTAGGATTTACCAGCTGTGTATACACCGCTACACCATATCATGTAGGAGTTACCAGCTGTGTATACAACACTACACCATACCATGTAGGAGTTACCAGCTGTGTATACACTGCTACACCATACCATGTAGGAGTTACCAGCTCTGTATACACCGCTACACCATACCATGTAGGAGTTACCAGCTGTGTATACACTTCTACACCATACCATGTAGGAGTTACCAGCTGTGTATACACCGCTACACCATACCATGTAGGAGTTACCAGCTGTGTATACACCGCTACACCATACCATGTAGGAGTTACCAGCTGTGTATACACCGCTACACCATACCATGTAGGAGTTACCAGCTGTGTATACACCGCTACACCATACCATGTAGGAGTTACCAGCTCTGTATACACCGCTACACCATATCATGTAGGAGTTACCAGCTCTGTATACACCGCTACACCATATCATGTAGGAGTTACCAGCTCTGTATACACCGCTACACCATATCATGTAGGAGTTACCAGCTCTGTATACACCGCTACACCATATCATGTAGGAGTTACCAGCTCTGTATACACCGCTACACCATACCATGTAGGAGTTACCAGCTGTGTATACACCGCTACACCATATCATGTAGGAGTTACCAGCTCTGTATACACCATATCGTGTAGGAGTTACCAGCTCACACGAGAAGTGATTCGGCAGATAAAATGCTCCGTGTCTGCGACACCAGCCTAATATGTACATCTAGGAGGAGAAAAGAAACACGATTGTAACATTCTGGAGTGTCCTCAAGGTTTAGACAAGATGTAATGTTCAGAATAAATCCAGTTTTAATACAAGGGGTCACAGCCCCAACTGCTTGACTGGAATCTAAGGGGTCCTGCAAATGTAGTTGGACAAACAGTAATGGAGTGTAAACACACTTGTGACTACTGCAGGTCGGTCATAACAATAACTCAATGATAAAAATAATGGGCAGGAGAGTTGGTCGGTACCTGTGTCAGCTACGTATGTTATGGTTTATGCTTTACATAGTACCGTGTGCATTGACACCTGTACATAAACAGCAACAATTGGGAAAGAAACTGACTGCGCAGTACATGTGCGTTGCTAGTAAACTGTGTGCAAAATAAAAACATAACTTGGTATATTTACATATGACGTCACTAACAGGATTTTGTGTTGTGTCTTGATTCTCTTTACAGATATCAAACAAAAAATGAACTAGAAGTTAGTTTCTTGGACTTCCTTTAGCTGGATGCTCTCCATCTGGAGTATATGTAACTGTCTGGGGTAGTCTCCCTAGCCTCCCTTTATTGGACAATCTAAGAATATCTCCCATGGAACAAACAACCTTTTTTGTTTTTTTAAGTTACATTGTTTCAGGCTTTAAACATGAAACCATTGAAAAACAAACAATGAATCCTTAATTGGCAATGGAATAATTTCTCATTGGATTACAATTGATTTTAATAAGTTTTTAACCATCTTCACTAGATGTAATCCCAGGATGATTTTATCTGGATAACTGGTTTAATGGGGATTATTTTGTCATTTTGTTCAAATTGAAAATTCTCTTTTTTTTTTAAAAACAAATAAAAAGCCCAAACAACTTTTTCACCCTCTTTCCCTGTATAATGTGCAGATAAGGATTGATTGGAAGTGTGGCGGGGATGTATGCCACAGAGTGCCAGGCCGAAGTGACCCCCTCAAATAACAATGGCAACCGCAAGTTTCACTATTCGCTGGCGGACCATACCAACCAAGCGTTCAAGATCATGAACGAGCTGAGGCTGGGGCAGCTGCTGTGTGACGTGACCCTCAGAGTGGAGTACGATGAGATAAAGACGGACTTTGTGGCACATAAAGTTGTGCTGGCTTCCAGCAGCCCCGTCTTTAGAGCCATGTTTACCAATGGGCTCAAGGAGTGTGGCATGGAAATAGTACCCATTAAAGGTATTCATCCCAAAGTCATGGAGCGGCTTCTGGAGTTTGCCTACACGGCCAGCATCTCCGTGGGGGAAAAGTGCGTCATCCACGTGATGAATGGGGCGGTCATGTATCAGATGGACAGCGTGGTCAAGGCCTGCTGCGACTTTCTCATCCAGCAGCTGGACCCAAGTAATGCCATTGGCATTGCCAGCTTTGCCGAGCAAATTAGCTGTCAGGAGCTGCACCAGAAGGCTCGGGAGTATATATACATGCACTTTGGAGAGGTAAGACTATGGTAGTAAGAGTGGCACAAACCGAATTTAGAAACAGATAATGGTGATCATCGTGTGTCCTAGTCACATGACGTACTGTGTATACTGGTTGACCTTTGTGCCTCCATCTTTACTCTTCACACCTCGCACAACTGGTGGGCTGTATAAGATTTTAGTTTAGGAACAGATCATTGATTTCCACACTGGTGTGACAGGCCACGTGTTTTCTCGTCGGAATCTGTTATCTGTTCTTTGGTTGTGAGGGCGAAGCACTTTTTAAATGGGGGAAAAAAATCAATTAATTTGATAGCTATTGACATGTTTTTAGCACTGCTGCCGTACAGCGTTTAGGTTGTGGGTTCGATTCTAACCAGTACCCCCCCATCTGTGTTTGATATCTGCTGGGAATTATCGCTTCATTTTGCGTTCAAGATTCCATTTGTTTTGCTCAAACTATTCCTGAATTCAAAGAAATTGCCTTTCCGTTGGAAAAGTGTGGGGTTTGGAGAGCAGAAAAGATAGGTGCGAACAACCAGCCCTTCTCTAAAACTTGTGTTGGGGTAATCAGGAAATTGGGTCTCCTGAGGGTAAATGTATCAAGCTGTGAGCTTCTGGCGGGTTTGAAAAGTAGAGATGTTGCCTATAGCAACCAATCAGATTCCAGCTTTCATTTTGTAGAATGTACTAAATAAATGATCGCTAGAATCTGATTGGTTTTTCTATCCCACCGGAAAACTCTCAGGTTGATACATTTACCCCCTGGAGTGGAAGCTTTGCCACTTCAGTGGTCCCAGTGTCCGTGAAACTGTTGTCTACTATGCCAAAGTAGTAAAAATGAAATAAACTCCAAGATAATTTTCAGATAGGTTAGTTTTTAATAAAGTTTTTTTATTGGAGAAACCTTCTTGAGGGTTCTGTCCATCCAGTGGACCAGCGAGGTTAGATTAAACTTATGTTTAAACATAGGTTTGATAAAACCTTCTTCCAAAGTGAGGCCAAAGAGGCAATCTCTGGGACACAGTGTGGGGGCCGCTGTCACTGTAAAGGAAATACAACTTCATATCTCCTTCCAAAATATGTACACCACAGGGCAGGACCAAAGCATTTGCCAAAAGGTGCCTGAAAGGGTGTAGTAGTTAGCTGTGCAGCCCTATTGGAGTGACATGAACTCTGTGCAAGACGTAAAAGTGCACCTGTTGGTCTCCCTCGTGCCACCGAGCATCACACTCCAACCTTCATTAGAAATGTCCCCCAAGTCAACCTCCCACTTAACTCCAGGGGGTCTAAGCCCTCCGCCGGCAGCAGCTGGGGCATAGAATGCAGAGATCACTCTGCATGAGCCCTGTGTTCTCAGGAGACCCTTAACGGGAGTCTACCAAGTATGGCCTGCCTTGTACAATTTGGGAGGTGAGGGCATGGTGAAGGTGTAGGTACCTGTAGAATTGACAATTAGATAATGAATAGTCAGCCCTCAACTGATCAAATAATTTCAAACCGTTATCCACATATACCTGACCGAGGGTATTAATCCCCATCCACCGGCCCCTGGAAGCTAAGCTAACTCTGGACGATCATCATTGAACCATAATGGGGTGTCAGGATCTCTTCCCTCTCTGTCTAAAAAGTATTTTGAGCAGGTAGAGTTTAATTGAATAACACATCCGTCAAACCATTGTTTACCATGTTATTAAATATAAAATCTTTTAAATATATCTAAAATATTGATAGATTTTTATTTATTACATTTGTGTCGCCTCCCTCCATGTGGTGACAGGTTCAGGTGATAATTGATTGCAGTAATATGGATGTGAGAAGTTTGAATTGATAATCCTACAGGAACAGACACTGCTGTTTATTAACATTTGTTTATGCGTCCTCAATATATTTTGCAGCTATTTACAATAAATGAGACAAGTAGAATGCATTGATTCTCGTACAAGGAAGGACAATTAAAAGATAAAGTTGATGTGTAACAGGAGAGCCAACCAAGAGTCTTTTCTCATAAGCCCTGGCACTCAAGGGGTTAAGGCTTCCTTCAGGTATTTGTGTGCTGGAAGGGTCTAGCTATGGTTAAACTTAAACCGGAGACAAACAATGTGTTCACTATTGCAGCAGGTTCCCTCTCACAGATGTGCGTAACGTCCTGTATAAGGATAGTGTGCACTGAGCTTTATATATCTTGTCACATGTTTCGTGGTCCTTTTTAATTGCTAAAATGCTTTAACCATAGGACAAAATAAACCAAAGTGCCGCATGTAGAAACGCTCCTCGCTGATTAGTTTAAGCCATAGAGGAGGCTAAACAGAGAAGTGTTACTTAATGAACAAGGTTTGTTGTGACATTTACATAGTTGCGCTTCTTGGGCCTGATTCGTTAAAGAACTAAGGCAAGAAATTTCTTACTTAAGTCTCCTGGACAAAACCATGTTAAAATGCAAATATCAACTTTAAATTTCAGTGTACAAATAAGCTATCAAGTATTTGTGTGCTACATGAAAATACAGTCAATATTTAACTTATGTGCAAAATAGAAAACTAATTTTCACCCCTTGCATTGTAACATGTAAGAAATTTCTTGCCTAAGTTCTTTAATGAATCGGGGCCCCTTGAGATTTTCTTTTTCTGCCCCTCCGCACACCTAGACACACTTGTAGTGCGTATCACCAAGAGCTGTTGTGTGTCTTGAAGTGTCGGGGGCAGACCATCCCACTGCTTGTAGGACTAGTACACATTAATATTTTAATTGATGCTTGGATTTCATGCCTTTTTGTATTCTTCACCACTTCTGTGTAGTTACTCGGGTTGCTTAGTGAGTGTTGTGACTGCTCTATACATAACTCCTGCAACTTGTGTTGTGGATCGTAGCTCTATGGAACACTCATCGCCGTAGTCTCTAGTTTCTTTCCAAGAACTGAGCATGAGAAGTTAGGAGACTTCTTATCACCCCATCTGTAATGTGATACCAGTGATTTTCTACTCCTTCGCTCTAGCTCTGAGGAAGCTGCTGGGACATTTCTTGTAGTGTGTGCTTTGCCCTGTTAGCACATAAAATGCTACACAATTAAGGCATAGTTGTGCGTGTTAATTGCATGTTGCCGACAAGTTGAAAGGCACAAGCAGATAAGTCCGACATTGCACCACTAGAATCCTGTTTATTTAAAGCACGTCTAAGAGAAATGCCATTTGAATCTGTTTTTGGCAAACCAAGTAGTTCTTCTGTTCTAAACAATCCACCCTAAACAGGGGAAAAAGCAAAAAGAACTTCTGTTTGGAATTATGTGAGTAAATAAAGGTCTCCCCAAGCATTAGATGGGATCTCATTCTGATATAGGTATAACCACCGGATTGGGGGGTGCAGACAAGTGACATTCTCTTATTTTATTTATCGCAACAATCGGCCAAAACTACACTTTTGCTTTGAGTGCACTGACCCTTTATTGCCCCCTCAGTGATGTTAAAGGCACCGCCTCCTAGTCCCAAAGGATGTCCATGTGTGACCTGTGATTTGTGGCCCTGTTATTGTTTTTGGGCTCGGGCTCCCTTTTTCTGAACATGTTTACACTATGACTGATGTGTTGACTCATGTTCCAGTGAACTCCCTCCCTTCTCAGTAAGTGAGTGGCTGCACAGAACGTGTTGAGCGGTGCAACTGCATGTTTACAGAGCAAATCACACGTCCTTGTGTCTTGCTGAGTCATTGCCTTCTCCTGGGCTGGAATGTGCTCTCTCGCCGGGTTCGGTTATGAAAAGATCACACCAGGAAAAAAACAAGATTGACAGACTGTGGTTCTGCACTGTCATGCTGCCTAGCTTTTTTTATTTTCAGTGGCAGTAAACATAATTATCTGTGTCTGATAATGACCATAGTATGAATAATGACACACTGCAGGCATTGTTATTATCAACTAAAATAGATGCAGCTTATCAGGCCTAATAGCTGTCGCTCCTGAATGGGGGACTCCCAGTGATGCTAATCCTACAGGACGCTGTAACTGTGACTAAGGGTTCCTGTAGGCCAGGGTTATTAGCCACCCAAATATGCAAATGAGGTTACACTCAGGGGTCCGTAGCTGCAAGATTGAGATATTAGTTGCTGTGTACCAATTGCTCACTTTAGATTCTATTGCCATTGATACCAAGCCTGCTATAATTATATATTTGTGTGTGTCTCCTTCTCTCACTGGCTGTGACTGTGTCCTCACACTGTTCTTTTGTCTGTTGCTCAGGTGTCCAAGCAGGAGGAGTTTTTCAACCTGTCCCGTTGTCAGCTGGTAAATCTCATCAGTCGGGACGACCTGAACGTACGCTGTGAATCTGAAGTCTTCCACGCTTGTATAAACTGGGTGAAGTGTGACTGTGAGAACCGGCGGCCATACATCCAGGCGCTGCTGCGTGCCGTGCGCTGCCACTCGCTTACCCCAAACTTCCTCCAACTACAGCTCCAGCGCTGTGAGATCCTCCGCGGAGACACCAGCTGCCAGGACTATCTGTCCAAGATCTTCCAGGACCTCACTCTCCACAAGCCCACCAGGCTTCAACAAGGGAGAATCCCCAATATCCCGCAGTTCATCTATGTGGCTGGAGGCTACTACCGTCATTCGCTCAACTTCCTGGAGGCGTACAACCCGATGGAGGGGGAGTGGCTTAGCTTGGCTCCCTTAGAGATGCCACGTAGCGGACTCGCCGGATGCGTTGTTGGGGGTCTGTTTTATGCAGTGGGAGGCCGCAATAATGCCCCTGACTGCAATCAGGACTCTGACGCCATGGACTGCTACAATCCCATGAACAACCAGTGGTCGCCTTGTGCGTCTTTGAGCGTGCCCAGGAACAGGGTGGGTGCTGGCGTCATAGATGGACAGATTTACGCAGTGGGTGGATCTCACGGGTGCCTACATCACAACAGCGTGGAGAGGTGGGTGCAACCAACACGGCTCTTTTTATAACCCCTTGTACCCCATGTCCTGTGATACCACTTTTTGATTATTAGATAACGGGAGGATGGAGTGTTTAAAGTTGTCCACCTGGCTTCAGGTAATAGGTGGGACCCTTGTCTGATATATATGGGGAGGAGCAGGGCATCTGATTAAGGAGGGGTTGTCTAAAGTCCACTAACAAGTAACATGTCACGTGTCGTCAGAGGAAGGCTTATAAAAGAGAACCGTAGACTGCACTGTGCTACCCAGGCAAAATCTCCAGCTGTGTAAAGAGGTCCAAACCTGTTTGAAAAAAAATAAAATAAATTGCGAAACTTTTATTAGTAGCTGTACTTGCCTAAAGTAAATAAAATGAAAGTCCTTCCTGAAACAAGAATCATTCACATGATGCGATAAAATAGCACAGCTTGGAAAACATTACCAAAAAGTAGTCATTTTATTACTCTGTTTTGGAAACGTATGCATCCATAACTGCAGGTTAATGGCATAGACAGAGCCGTATGTCCCACTTGCTAACAGCTGATTCATCAGGTCTATTTATCAGTGCAAGATATGGTTTTATGTGGTTATAGGACGTCGTATGAATGTACATTACACAAACCTTGCATCCTGTGCCATTCATTCAGGTTATGTTATTATCAGTGCATAGTCCATAAAGGTGGGGTAACACCTGCTGTGTACCGTGTGTGTACCGTGTGTGTGGTGACCTCTTGCAGGCTACTGATCCACATAGTCCTTATTAGCAAAAAAATGTCCCTGTCATTGCCCTGTACCTTTATCAGCGCTGGGGGGAAGCTTGCATACTGTGTTCCTATGGGTGTCATGTGATGCATCACATGACTTGTTTCTGCCACTTTGTCAGTGTGAAAGATCTTTGTAGAATCCACCTTCAGTTCTGAGGTACTATTAAGAAACTTAATGCTGAAATACTGTTTAAACCTGAGCTGAAAATCAAGATCAATTCTGCCAGATCACAGCCTGGATTATCTATATTGCCATTTTTGTATTTATTTTTGCAGCAACTATGAAATAGATTTGAGATCTCACCGGAAAAACACATGGACATATATTTATTTTTAAGTTTCCTAATTAGAAAAACATCCCACCCTTCTCTATATGGGGTTTGCTGTTCCGGGAATTTTGTGTATGGCTGGGTAGAAACCTCCACAACCTAACAAGGGTGCATACCCTGTTTCCTGTGCCAGCCATTTCAGTGTAACATGGAAAATGCTAGGATGGTTGTAACAGACTCGCTGTGTTCTTGGATGTCTGGAAAGTGTTTGCATAACCCGGCTACCTGTTCATTTGCAAGTCTTTATATTCGGTAATCATTGCCAGACAGTACACGTCCTTTCCAAGCACGTGTTGTGTATATAATTGGTCCAGTGCCACTCTCCCATTAACCCACTGTTCTTGTGGACGTGTTTCCAGTGTCAGGTTCTCTCTAAGCAAGTCTTGTGTGAACAATGTGCAAGCTAGCGGCCCTCTTCTCTCTCTCTCTGATTGTTTTGTGCTTCCTCTTATATTTCCTGTTTCGTTTCACTGTTTAAAAAAAAAAAAAAAAAAAAAGTTCAGTAAAACGTAACTAATTTTCCACAGCAAATCTCTTCTTTCCAGCATTTTGTATTGACAAAAGTTGCATTATTACTGTACTCCTTTGGTCATGGTAAAATTAAATCTAGAAAAATGCACTCCAGTGCTCAGATCGCCTTGGTCAATCTCGCTGGCACATGTGTACTCCTGGGTTTTAATGTTGTTTCTCAGTGTAAAGTTCCTTTTGTTATGTACAGTAAATGTGTAGTACCAGGTATAAATCCTTTAGTGTGCCCAGTGTCTGTGTGTAGAATTGTATATTGCACCACCCTGTACCCGCCATGCTGTAGCTGCAGTTGGAGACCTCATTAGGTATAATATACCAGATTCCGCCCCATACGTAAGAGCTGGGAATTACTAGAGCTGGTTCCTGCCATGTAGGGTTTTCCGGCACAGCATTCTGTAATTGTGGCACGAGCCATGATTCTACATTATCGGGTCACCCGGTCTTCCTGTGAATATGGACACGCATCTCTGATGCTGTATTTGTTTTTGTTTCTTTTTTATGTTGGAATGGATCGATCATTATATCTGCCTTATTTCCTGTTTTGAATACAAACGTTGTCCTTTCTCTGGGTCCAAAGCTGCCATTTGATGCCTCTGCCAGCCGGAGCAAGTCTCACTCTTGTGCGCGTTTTCTTTCCCACAGATACGATCCTGAGAGAGATCAATGGCAGGTTGTTGCTCCAATGAAGACTCGGCGGATTGGAGTGGGCGTGGCTGTGCTGAACCGGCTCCTCTATGCAGTTGGTGGATTTGACGGGACGAACCGACTGAGCTCGGCCGAGTGTTATTACCCCGAGACGGACAAGTGGAAGGACATCGCGCCCATGAACGTGGTGCGCAGTGGTGCAGGTGAGTTCAGTGCGATCAGTGAGTGGATGGATGGAAGGCTCAGCTGGGACTTATAGTTCAGTGCATGAGATTTTTAGGAGTGACTTCAGTTCTGTACGGTGTGAGGAAAAATAAGCAGAAATTGTGGCTGCTGACACTTCTAGTAATAGAGTGAGGCTTCAATAATTTGGTATTCCAAAATATATATAGAAAGATATGGTGTATAAAATAAAATGCAGATTTTAAACATTTGGTGAGTAGCTGGTCTTTTTAGGTGATTATGTAAAATTATTGTTATTAATATTTATTTATATGGCACTAACATACTCCGTAACGCTTCCCTCGCACACGCTTTGTATTCTTTAAGTTAGTCTTCGCTGCCTTGGCAGATTACCCTGTGGCTATAGATAAAGCGGAACGGTCGGCAGCTCAGTAAAGGGCTCCAACCTTCCAATGTTTCCCTAAAGCCTGGCTCCGGCACGCGTATTAGGGTAACCTTTGAACTCTTGGCATGTCTCAGGGCCGTTTGTAAAAATGATCTTATTAACCACGCTACAGTATATTAAAATGCGTGACAAAAATACGTTGGAATTTTTTTTTATACATGTTCTTGTATTAATGTGTACACATACTTGTCTCATGTTTGCAGGGGCGTGTGCGGTTGATACAAGCGTGTATGCCATGGGAGGCTATGATGGGAGGGACCAGCTGAACAGCGTGGAGAGATACGATGTGGAAAAAGACCACTGGAGCTTTGTGGCACCCATGGGACACCGTCGGAGCGCTCTCGGGGTCACTGTCCATCAAGGAAGGATCTATGTACTAGGTAACTGCGGAGGAGAGGGAGGCTGGGTAGACTATTTAGGCTGTCATGAAACCTTGGAACCAGAGTGGAGAAGATTACAAGCTTAGAACACTTTAAACATCACTACAGTTTTAGTCCAGCTTTGAGTTCTGTATGTTTACAGTCCCTATCGGCCTGGCAGCGTCCCCGGGACACGAGCATTGAGATGTTTAATGAATGTTTTGGCTGTATGTCTTCTGGTAGATGTTATGTTCCAACGTCATTATCATCTCCCTTATTTTGATATAGTCTTAAGCTCACTTGACTAGCAGATGTAATTAGTCTCCCTTTCCTGTCCTTCAGGCGGATACGACGGCAACACGTTCTTGGACATTGTGGAGTGTTATGACCCCGCCCAGGACGTGTGGACAGAGGTGACGCGGATGATGTCTGGGCGCAGTGGCGTGGGGGTGGCCATCACAATGGAGCCCTGCCGAAAAACTCAGTGCGGGGTCCTCTTCCCACAAAAAGATGAGAGCCCCCAGGACAGTCACAAAGGCGGATGCATCTTCTCCTCAAGCTGCAAGAAGTAGGAGGGGGTCCTTTGTTCCACCGAACTGCTCAGTGTTACCGAAGATGTTTTGAGTTATTTCTTTATTCTGCATCGGGAGGTGAAGCGGTGTTTCTACAGTACGAGGTGCCATGGAAGTGTAATATACCTTCTTTATTATGTGACTCCTCCTCTCCTACGCGGGAGATAATCCACTCTACACATCTACCTGCCACAAGTTTAAGATGGACACCCATATAGTATACAGTTAGTTATAGCATACCTCCCTTCCTTTACAATCCCGAATGTCGGGACAGAATAAGCCCCGCCCCCGTTCTGGACAAACTCCACGCACAACTGGGCATATTATGGCAAAACTCCACCCACTTTCCTGTTAAGCACCACCCCTTTTGCGGCCCTCAAATCGGGATGTCCCTCCAAAATCGGGACCATTGGAGGTATGGTTTAGGTTTTCTTAGGGTATAGATATTTTTTTATTTTTTTTCAATAGAGCAATAGATAGCACTGTACTAAAAGTAATTTTGGGCTGGAACATATAACTATATAGTTTAAAGTGCAATGGTTAATGTTTTCTATAATTTATGTACTGCTGTAATTTGAGGAGAGAGAGAGAACCTTTCTGTTAAATTATTATTCCAGAAATCTGATTTGTGTTTTCCAGTTGTAATACTTGTCCTCATGTCCAGGACAACGAATTCTTACACTGGTATAATGTAACATTCAATTGAACTGTTGTTTATGTGGGAAAAAAGAGGCCATTCTCCTGCTCTAAATAATATTAACATCAATTTAACATTTTGAGTCTCTAATGGTTTAAGTATTTTGCGATAGCGCATGTCAGTCAAAAATAATTGGTCTTTGAAGGTAAACTAGTGTACAAATACTTTAAATATTGAAGTAACATTACAGTTTTTAAGCTTTATAATTTTATCTAGAGGGGAAAAAGAAAATACACTATTATTGGTCTGAAGATAATAGTTCAACGAGAGACTTGGTCAATGGCTATTAATGTGGAGCATGGGAACCAACATCTAATGAAATAATTCGACTACAAAAGTCTCATGTATTATCTCAATCTATCATCAAAATAGAGGTTTCAAATTCTCTCAGGACAGGTTTTTTTTTATTCAGTTGTTGGCATAATAAAATACCCTGAAAGAGTCGTTGAAAATGAGAGAGAGATAACTGCTATTTGATGGCATGTCGTTAGCATACTTAGATAAGGTATAACCCTACAGTACAACAACATGCTATTCAGCATTACGGTTGCACTTTAAAATCACGCCCCTTAAGTCGTTAACCTTCTCACATTGTGAATGTCGCCTTTTTGAAGTATGTGATTACAAAAATCGAAGTATTCTTGTTAGATGTTATAGGTGAATGTATATATATTTGACATTATTTAATTTTATTTTATGTATGTTCATGACAAAGATGTGTTGCTTTTTACAGGCACGGCTTAGATCCATAATAAAGCTTTGCTACGAGCAGAATGTAGGGGGATGGGGGGGATGTTTATAGGAGGAAAAAAAATCCCTAAATGGACAGCTGTGAAAATGGCGAATGTCTATTCTATGGGTGAATCATAACTAGTCCCACCGAATATAAAATTGTAGCCATCGTTCTCTGCTGTGCTTGTCCAGTTATCCCTCCACCAATCAGATGTTCTCCCCCGGTACAGCGCTCTTCAGGTCTCCTGTTCATGCTGACATTTCATTTGTGGCGAAGATGATCTTGTACTGGGGGGAGTGTTCCTATTGGAACTACATCCATACCTATATGAAAGTGATGAGCACCGTCTTGAACGGGTCATGCCAGCCATATAACAACAACGTATCCTTGTTCATATGTACATTTATTTCTCCTATGTGTACACTGGGGTATTGCAATTCTTTTGTAGTAACTTTTTTTTGTTGATATTTAGGGACAAAATAGTCTTAAGGTGCCCATACCTGGTCAGGTCCAGCCATTCATCTCCACCTATGTCAATTTTATTGTGGCCAGATCTGCCGTCTCCCTGGTGGTTCACCAATTGTGCCAAATGGCCAGATCGGACATAACCACAAGGAGCTTCCTTATTCCAGACAGCTGTTGACACCGTTTTATATATTTTCCATCCTATCCATTAAAATCTGGATTAGATCGTACAGGAATATGGCCAACTAGACCTGTCTGTGCACATATGGGCACATTTTAGGTATGGTTGGAGCAGCTGTAAACCGAGGTAGAGCTTACATAGATGTGACATCCATGGACATCGTCTACTGGTAAACCCATACCTAGATACTATGGAGGTTTTCTACAGATGTTGTTCACCATAAGAACGTTTATACAGAACTGTATCTAATGTACATATTTACAGATATATAGCACTTCTTATTTTAACAAGTTACATTTTGTTTTTCCTTGAGCTACAATGCTGCTTTTCATACGATGTGTATATAGGTCTCTCTGTATACTGACACACACTGCCTGTGTCACTTGTGTATTGTACAGCTCTATTTTATTGGCAACGTTCACCTGTAATTTAACTCTGTTTTCAATATAAACTTGTCATTTAATGAATGCCTCTTTTTTTTTTAAAATTTATTTATACACTTGTGTGACTTCATAAGAGCTCATTTTCGTTTTCATTCTAAATAACACGGCTTATACTGCAGCCACTGCCATTAGTGAAGGCCATTGACATCACTGAGGAAACTGTGTGTCATGCTGAAGTGATATCATCACAACTGATAGGCTGATTGTTGGTTCAGCTCACAAATCCTTGTTCTAGAACTCTAATTATGTCCCTGGATCCGCTTCACAACCAGTCATTGTTCAGTTAATGATGCATGTCCCAACAATTTTTACTTTTTGTTTCCAAATGACATATATTATTACTAAAAATGTAAAATGACTAGAAAAGCAATGACTTTTGCAGTATAATCTTAAAATATGATTACTAGTTCACTTGTGTTTGCAAAAGATCATGGAGCTCAAACCATGTTTGGCTAAGCATCAAAAAGGTTCACATCCAGAACTATGTACAAGATGACTACAAATATGTCAGAGAAAGATGTGATTACTGAGGAAAGTATTTCTTCCTATGCACTGCAGGCTTCCTGCTTGTGTAATACTATAGAAGTATCATAGCCAGGGCGTACTGCTCTGCTCATACCCAGAACCGGGAGATACAGATTCTGGGTATGAGCAGAGTGATTTTGCTCAATATCGGCAGATACCTGTCTTGATGAATCAGGCTCTCTGTGTCTAAAATGATTATAAAATGATAATGGCTTGTTCTCTGTTCCATGCCAAGTATAAATACAATGTCAAGGTATGGAAACGTTCATGTATAGTGTTACAGTATATGCTGTCATATGTGATCAGCTGCCAATGATATGAGTTGGATCACATATGGCTAAGTGGTTAGCACTTCTGCCTTACAGCACTGGGGTCATGAGTTCAATTCCCGACCATGGCCTTATCTGTGAGGAGTTTGTATGTTCTCCCCGTGTTTGCGTGGGTCTCCTCCGGGTTTCCTCCCACACTCCAAAAACATACAGGTAGGTTAATTGGCTGCTAACAAACTGACCTGTGTGTGTGTGTGTGATGCCCTCTGACAGAATTAACCCTTGTGTGTGTGTGTGTCCTCCTGCTGCTGTCTTGTGGTTACTTACAGGACAAGCCCATCTCCGTGTCGTAGGGAATATAGATTGTAAGCTGGGGCAGGGACTGATGTGAATGATTACATACTTTCTGTAGAGTGTTACCGTAATATGTCAACGCTACACAAATGACTTACTAAATATTCATGAACAACACCACAAGCAGCATTTTCCACCGTCAACCAGTTTCAGCTGTTGTTGCTTTCTTGTGGTAGAATGGTCCTGCATCCCTCCTGCACAAGTTCAGACGTTGGTAATATTAGTACATGGAACTGTATCATGCAGCTAGACATGGCTGATATGTCACATCCACCTCCCTAGGCCTGACCGACCTGTGGATCTCCAGGTTTTGTGATACGACAAGTCCCAGCATGTCTTGCCAGCTGGCTGTCTACTGGCAAAGCATTCTGGGGCTTGTAGTTTCACAACATCTGTAGAGCCAAAGGTAATGTAGAGCCACAGGTTAGTTAGGCCTGTATATATCCATCATAATGGAAAAGCGCTATTCAAAGAACCAGCAGTGGTGCAACAATGGCTTGAGAACATGGGTGCTCACTGCAACCAACATAACTGGTTTAAAAGTGTAGCTATCCCATAATTAAAACAAATAGCCAAGTTCATTACTATCATAGGATGTTCATTTTTTCAATGATTATGGCAGCCTGCGATCAATATCTATGGAGCTGACTATCCTGACTAACAAGATGATGGAGCTACAGACAGTCTGGTATCTGATTCTGACCTCTGCTTTGAACTCTTGGCTACTCAAGAGCCCAGACACTTGTATTGGACTTTGACTACTCCCTGGAGGGTGACCGACTGCAGTGCAGATATAGGACCATTTTTTTCCTTCTGGCCTGTGTGAGTACCTGCGTTTCTTGTACACTTTATCTATCATTTCAACTGTGTCTCACGTTTTCAGTGCCAGTGACATCCTCAGAATAAGCCTCTACTACAACGTGCATCCTCTGTATAAGCCTCTACGGCAATGTGCCTGAATCCTGGCATCTAAGTACCGGTGAGCACCTATCGTTCTAAGGGAAAGGGGACTGCTATAGGTAACGATTAGCCCCAGGATTTTAATGTCTGGCATCACGTGCGAGTAAAGTGGGGGTGAGTGAATTCAGATGTGAAATTAAGAGCATCTCCAAGACACAATATTGGTAGACTTGAAAAGACAAATAAAAGTTACACTGTCCATGCTATTCACAGGCATCAGGGCAAGTGGAAAGACAGCATAGAATTTTGAAGAATAAAATTTTATGCACTGAGAGAGATTAACAGCAAATAGGCTCAATGCCTAGGTCATGTGATAAGAGTGGCAGAAAACAGGATAGTGATGAAGGTATACGCAGGTACACAGGAGGACGACAACGTCGAAGAGGTAGGCCCAGTACTAGGTGACGGATGATGATGAGATGGTTTACAGTCAGAAATTGGATTATCGGAGCAAGAAATGGGATTGGGCTATAATTGTTAAGGAGGCCAGGACCCGTGATGTGTTGTAGCACCAAGGAGAGAGAGAGTTATGCAAATAGACAGTCTTGATATAGCAGTCTAGTATTTTCCCCTGGGTATCATCCCAATGATCATAAGCAGTGGGATAGGCTCATCCAGGATATGTGAGACGGGGAGGTACACAACCTAACAAGGTGCATATCGAGTTTCTGTGCTTCTACCTTTAGACATGGTCACGAGTAGTAATAAGCATGATACAGTCCCAAACTTGAATGACAGTAATGTTGCCAATTTTCCCACCTTCCAGTGACTGGTTCTTGGATAAAGTCCTACCTCAAGAATGGCGGAGGTCAGATTGTGACGGAGCTCCTGCAACAGAGCCAGCCTGTTTTGCGTACCGCTACACCACCCAAACAAGCACCCATTACAGCAGTCTGCACTCTCCTGCCCAGTGGTGCCATCCTACCTGCAACGGGGAGGGAGTGGAAGTGTACAGCTGCCCCCCTTAGAAGCGCACAATGTAAATTTGCTAAATTGTGCAGACCCATCAATACTTTTATAAAAGAAACTGCACAGGATATACAGCGGAACTTCTGATCTCTGCTGGAGGATGTGTGGGAACGTGGGCTTTGTCTACAATAGTTGGTGGCAATTTCCCTTTAACTGCGATTATGGGTCCAGGCTGCTGATCTCCTGAACCAGATTTTTGGCACCCGGGTGACCCTTGACCCCCTTGGTCATGCTATTTTGCTTCCCCTTGAAATCACTTTCGAAACAGAAAGACAAATTGGTACAACATGTTTGCACGGCGGCTCGGCTGCTCAGTGGACAGCTGGTGACCATCATAGCCAAATTTTACCCGAAGACCAGCAACAGGGTGTAAAGGTGAACCGTGCACCTTCGTGCAGCTGCCTAGTGGTCACCTCAGGGCCATCTTTTCCGATGGGCAGGTGCCCGGGGGTCCCACAGGTAAGGGGGCCCCATAGACAGGGCTCTAAAGTAAAATAAATAATCCTGCAAAAAAAAATAAAAATCCTGCAAATATATCTATATCTATCTACCTATATAGATAGATATAGAGATATATAGATAGATAGATATAGAGATATATAGATGGATATATAGATAGATATAGATAAAGATATAGATAGATATAGATATATAGATATATAGATAGATATATATAGATATATAGATAGATATATATATATATATATATATATATATATATATAGATATATGATAGATAGAGATATATAGATAGATAGATATATATGATACACATATATAGAGGTAGGGGCCCCTCAGCACTGCTTTGCCCGGGGGCCCATAATGTTGTTAAGGTGGCCCTGGGTCACCTACTTAAAGGAACAACCTGATCTCCAACAGTCCATCAGCCACTTGCAACCTGTTACAGGGGCTCCCTCTGGGGTTAATTTCATGGAATTCTCTCTTACTAACTTCTTTAGGGAAGCAGGACATTCTAAAGGGATGGCCTATGAGGCCCAAGTGGTATGGGAGGTGGCTTTATTATACCAAAGAGAAGCCTCCAAGTCCCCACAGGGAGCCCTTGATGTCCACCTGACAACTACAGGTCCTCCAAAGTACAGAAGACATGGGGGTAAATGTATCAAGCTGAGAGTTTTCCGGCGGGTTTGAAAAACCAATCAGATTCTAGCTATCACTTATTTAGTACATTCTACAAAATGACAGCTAGAATGTGATTGGTTGCTATAGGCTACATCTCCACTTTTCAAACCCGCTGGGAAACTCTCAGCTTGATAGAAATACATATTTGTCAACCCAGGGCATTCTCAAGAATATATGGCTTTACTATGTTTTATAAATGGCTCTCTGCTTAGAGATAAAATCAGCGCCTGGGAAGTTTTGTAAAATGCAGTCAAGGTCTCTGTCTGATTCATGTCAGAAGAAAGGTGAACATCTGCACAGCAAGCATTAGTTGGCCGCCGCGTAATTTCTATTGAATCAGGTAGCTGGAGTGAGCCCCGCAACAGGAGGGAGGCTTTAGGAACAGGTTCTGCCTGCTATTAGCGAACTTGGGGGATATAAGGCCATGGACGGGTGCTAACTTGTCCTAGTGTTAGAGTGCTGGGGGTAAATGTATGAAAGTCCGATTTCTTCAACTCGCCGGAAATCGGTGACTTTGCAGCTAAAATTTAGCGGCGATGGCTTGTAAACTTTCATACATTTACCCCCTGGACTGTTATTGTACACTCTTTACAAGTTTGAAATCCAGGAGGGGAGTAAAATCAGGTAACATTCGTCTGCTGCTGCTTGTATGTGTCCCGATGTTAGCATACACTTCAACAAGGTAGAGGAATTATTGTGTCAGTTGCTGTGAATCTCCTGGAAGTTATTCATCAATCTTGTTGTGAGCTCAGTTTCCTACTACTCATTGGTAACTAGTTACCCAAGAAGGGGAATGATTAAACCAGGTTACCGCTTAGACACAACAGAACAGAGTGAAACCTGCTGAAATTGTCCCTCAGGATAGTCCTATCCCATGGTATCAACACACTCTTCTGTCCCCACTAATGGTATCATCACACTCTTCTGCCCCCACTAATGGTATCAACACACTCTTCTGCCCCCACTAATGGTATCAACACACTCTTCTGCCCCCACTAATGGTATCATCACACTCTTCTGTCCCCACTAATGGTATCAAAACACTCTTCTGCCCCCACTAATGGTATCATCACACTCTTCTGTCCCCACTAATGGTATCATCACACTCTTCTGCCCCCACTAATGGTATCATCACACTCTTCTGCCCCCACTAATGGTATCAACACACTCTTCTGCCCCCACTAATGGTATCATCACACTCTTCTGCCCCCACTAATGGTATCATCACACTCTTCTGCCCCCACTAATGGTATCATCACACTCTTCTGCCCCCCCTATCTCTAAAACAACTATCTGGGGAGTTGTATACGTATTTGGGGATCTAGGGTGGGACCAAGTACCACCAAAACAATACCTAATGAGTCGTTTGAACATCAAGCTGTTCGCTGTCTTCGAGCCTTTGTCTTCCAAGAAATTTCCCAAGTCAGATTCTCACCTGCTTCTGACCTAGAAGATGACTCTGGGGACAGAGGTCTTGTTTCTGGTCACTGTTGAGGGAGTCAACATAATTTTCGGTCTGAAGGTATCTTAAATGCCCCCTGAAGTGCACTTTAAGCTGTCATTGTAAGATAGGGAAGGGTTGTATTCCTTTTTATATACAGTATTCATGTTTTGATGCATGTGCAGTTTAAAAGTGGGTACAAGCAAATCAGGATCTGTATAATTCATACGAATATAACATATAATGCAACATACCTAACACGAAGTTACCCAAAGTAGAATGATCACCAGTTAAAAATAAATGAGAGAACGCGACAGAGATAAATAAAAAAAATACACATTGTACACCTGCAACATAAACCCGCCCTGGAGGCTGATATTAAATAAATTAATAATAAATACGTTTATTAAATTAAGAAATAAATTAACTAATAAATTCATTCAGGTAAATCTTGCTTGTCTCTGTTGCTGTGTTGTGTCTGGCTGCTATTTCTTGCTGTGGCCAGCAGAGGGTGTAGAGTATTTTAAACAAGTGACTGATTTTCAGTTTATCCATTAATGTTAAGTACTGGGAAACATGGGAACAACTACAGGTGTAGTAGAAATAGCAGCTGCTACAAACCCCATTAAGGGCCCTCAGCTACCACCTGTGCTGCTCTGGGCCCTGCTCTGCACTCCAGCGCAGTGTCCAAGTTCACCAGCAAACCTTTGAAGCCCCAGGAGGCTGCACTCTTCAGAAGACATTCTAGAGCTCCACAATGAAATTCTGTTCTGCTGTTCCCTTCCTCTCTGAGCAGTGAGTGTAGGGTGGTGTGCTGTGCAGAGTAAAAAGAAGTGGTCAGCACGCTAAGGTAAGTGAGGGGTAGACAGGAAAGGAAAGGGGGTCCTTCCCTAGACACTGTTTAATGCCTGGATGCTGCAATACAGCTCTTTTGAGGATTCAGCATCCTACATTTCAGACCTCTTCTGGTTCCTTGATTTCAGGTCTTTATTATGAATATGGATGACCAGTGTATAACCTGGTCCTTACTACACAGAAGGATATCCACCCTGCCTCCGGCAGGGGCAAACGCAGGAATTGTAGAGGAAGGTTTCCACACCATGTGGGCGTGACCAGTGTGCATGGGGGGTGTGGCTATAATTTTAGACAGTGCTTGGCTGCTCTCCAACTCTTCCTATCCCCATAATATACATGGGCAATGCTGCGTGCACTACTGTTAGGTGCACACAGCTCTCCCTCTTCAAGCAGAGCCGTGTTAAACGGGGGCAGGGTCCAGCCACCTCAATTATGGAGTGCCCCAGGCTTGGAGGGGGGTTTGCTAGTGCCTGGAAATGTTTAGAAACAACTATGTGCAAATTAATCAAAATGGGATACAGGATCAGGGGCCTAACATACTGGCTTTAATACTCTCTTGGTTTAATATCTGGGAGAGGGCTTTTGATGAATTATGTTGATTCAATATATAATTAAGTTAATTCAATATATCATGTAGTTTCACATACGGCACACCTGTGCTCAGTGTTGTGGTGTGGGGTACCCCTGCTTGATCCAACTTATTTATAGATTAATAGATTAACTAGGTGTGCAAAGCTGTTGTGGTGTGCAATGATTTTTACTATAGTCACCAAACTGGGCTCATCTTCATCTACGTGGCAGTAGCTTGAGCTCAGCTTTGTAGTGGTAACTAATCTGGTTGTTTGATCAAAGAACTGTGAATTCAATAAACAAATTGCACGGCTGGTATTTCATCATGTGGTTGGTAGGTTTCATTAATACACTGTGACAATTTTTCTTTCACAGGAAATGCAGCAAAAAACTATTTTGTCTTTATGATTTTCATGCAAATATATTCATTTGTATATAGTTGTCATCCTCTGTTAGTCTGGTGGGTGGTCAAATGAGTAGATCTTTGTTTATCTCTTTCAACTTTACTCTCTGCCACAGTTTCATTGACTCAACACATCATTGTTCTGAAACGTCTCCAGGTATGGTTCTTGGTCACACTCGGGACCCTAGAGTGAGCACACATGGTCACACATCTCAGCCTACATAGAGAATCCACTACCTTCATTCTCTTCCACCAAGTCTGATCCTCAAAACCCGACCCTCCAAACTACTGATCCCCACGCCAAAGAACCACCACCCAGAAACATTTCCCACACAAACCCGGTCCTGATCCTGAGGCCTACAGCCTGAGGCTTACCCCTGCACGATCCACCTGCCACAGACCACTGCACTGGAGGATCACTCGGATGGTTAGATCTGCCAGTTCCTGCTGATCAGACCATGTCTCCTGCCTCTGCCACCCTCACCCTCCCTGACCTCTGAACTTATCCGTTGACCATCCTCATTCTGGACTGCCTCTCCCTCTGTTCCCATCACCCTCTACCCTTCATCCTCTAGCCTCTGCATTATCATGGTCAGCTGCATTCATCCTCTTCTGTCTGTCTGGTTACTGTAACCATTGTTTAATCCTGTATATCCTTTTAAATCAGAAAATTAGAAGAAACGGCACTAACAAAATTATTGACACACCAGACGTAATATTTGGTAGCACGTCCTTTGGTCAAAATAACTGTAATCAACCACATCCTACAGCCATGGATGAGCTTCCTGCACCTCACCAACGCATGATTTCTAGAGGGGGGGTTTCCAAGCCACACTGCCAGAGTGGGCATGACCATCATGCAATTGGCGTAGCTATCATTTTAGCCAGTGCTAGACCGTTCTCCAACCCCTTCCCATCCACTTCAAATACATGGGCAATGCAGCACGCAGTTCTCCTTCACAAGCAGAGTAGGACAGAGTCTTGGCTGAGAAAGAAAAAAAAACAGATTCAGGACAGTTGGCTCACTGCCCTGCTATCTCCTACCTGTTCTTGCTGCTTTCACTACCCGCAACCACCCCTGCATTAAATTAATAGTCCCATCACCCATAAATTAATTGACAACACCATTACTCCGCTTTTACATTAAATAACTTCCACCATCATTTATAATAGACTCAAACATCATCCCACCAATAAATTATTAGTTCCCACCCATCGTTAAATGATTAACCCCTCACTCCCCATTAAGTGCATGCCTGGGGAGAATAATGAAATCCCCCTTGAAAACCGGCTAAATGCCTCTTTTGCCACCTAACATACCGAGACATTCACAGCTAACAGTGTGTGGGCATAGTTGGTATAACAAGTGTTGTGCACAGTGACATCAGAGTGCTGTGCCAAGTCTGAATGCCCCATGAGTTTAAGTGACTTAAACCCTAATGTTGCCAAATCTCAGACCACTGATGACAAAACCTTCCCAAGTGAATTATAATTATAACTAGGGATGTGCACCGGCGACTTTTGGTGTCTCGTGTTTTGGATTCGGATTTTCGCGATGTTTTGGGTTCGGATTTGTTTCGCAAAACACCTGCCGAAGGGTTTTGGTTCGGATTTAAGGTTTTGGATTCGGATTTTTTTTTAAAAAAGCATAAAAAGTTCAAAAATCAAGTTTTTGGGCTTATTTTCACTCCTACGCTATTATTAACCTCAATAACATTCATTAACAAGCATTTCCACTAATTTACAGTGTATTCTGAACACCTCACAATATAGTTATTAGTCCAAAACGTTGCAACGAGGTATCTTTCTGGACTGCATAGTGGAGTGTTCCTCACAATATAATAAGAAAACCATCAACTGGTCTTAATCGCACCAAAAAATGTACCTGGACTGCGTAGAGGAGTGGTCACCACAATATAAATTAAAAACCCTGAACTTGTATGATTCGCACCAATAAATGTATCTGGACTGCGTAGAGGAGTGGGTCACCACAATATAATAAGAAAACCATCAACTGGTCTTAATCGCACCAAAAAATGTACCCGGACTGCGTAGAGGAGTGGTCACCACAATATAATTAATAAAAAACCCTCCACGGCTCTGAATTCCCCCCAAAAAAATTCTGGACTGTGTAGTGGGGTGGCCCCGTTACTAAATTTGTTACCGGGGCCACAATACCTCCATCAACCCTATAAATCCCACTCCACTGATGGCGGACACCGGGCGCACGTCTAACACCAACATTGCAGTTACAGCCGCAGTTATACGCTTTGCAATAGGGTGACTACTATCGTATTTTGTGGTCATGGCAAACGACTGTTGGACGATCAATTATTTTGTGAAAGACTTAGCGGTCTTACGACTTCCCCTCTGGGAAGATGACCGACTAACAGCAGCAACAGCAGCAGTGGCAGTAGTAGGCGTACCGCTGCAGGATTCCTCGGATGAATCCCGTATTGGAGAGGACTCAGTCTGGCTGCTGACTTGGGCTGCAGGACTCAATCTGATGGAGATCGTGGAGGAAGTTGACGAGGAGGGTGTTGCTGGTGTGTATCCAACTGGACCACGGGATTTAGGTGTCCCTGTACCGATGACGGTCCTAGCCCCAGTTCCTGAACTAACCACTGAACTATGAAGGTTATTCAGGTGACGTATAAGGGAGGATGTCCCTAGGTGGGCAAGATCCTTACCCCTGCTTATTTGAGCTTTACATAAGCTACATATGGCCATACATTGGTTGTCTGGATTTGGATAAAAATAACTCCAGACCGAAGAGGTGCATTTTTTGGTCTTCTGACCAGGCATGACGATGGGCTTTTTCATCCCATGGACATCAGCTGTTTCCCCCCCTGGTGCCTCATTTACAATAACCACATCACCATCAAGTTCCTCCACAGCGCCAGCTACATCATCAATAACCTCCTCCCGAGCCACCTCTTCCCGTACAGTGATGGGAAGGTCAGGCTTGACAACCACCAACACCCTTGGACTCGCCTTGGGGATTTGTGATAATTTCTCTTTAGAAGGCAGAGTTGTTTGCTGTTTTGTTGCTGACAGCATAACTCTCTTCAATTTTTTGTAGGGGGGGGGGGGAGGAGGAGGAGGGCTAAGATCCTTGGGTGAAGATGGACCACTAGTCATGAACACGGGCCAGGGCCTAAGCCGTTCCTTGCCACTACGTGTCGTAAATGGCATATTGCCAACTTTACGTTTCTCCTCAGATGATTTTAAGTTTCTCTTTTTGCTTTTTTTTGAGAACTTGGGCTTTTTGGATTTTACATGCCCTGTACTAGGAGATTGGGCATCGGGCTTGGAAGACGACGTTGATGGCATTTCATCGTCTATGTCATGACTAGTGGCAGCAGCTTCAGCATTAGGAGGAAGTGGGTCTTGATCTTTCCCTACTTTATCCTCCAAATTTTTGCTCTCCATTATATGTAGCACAAGATACTGCACAATGTGTGAACTTGGTAATATTGCAGTACCAATGGGCTTATACTGCAGGATTGGTTTGGCAAATTTTGTTGTAATTAAATTTTTTTTAAATTAGTTTTTTGTATATTTTTTTTATTAACTTTTTTTAAATTTTTTAAACACTTGGGAATATTGGGGAAATAACTATGCCCTTAGAAGCACAGAGCACGGGACACAGGACCACTGGACTGAACAGGACACAGCACACAGGACCCAGCAGCACCACTGAACTCAAAATTGACAGAGCACAGCACACAGCACCACTGGACTGATACTGCAGAATGTGTGAACTTTGTAATATTGCAGCAGTACCACTGGACTTTTACTGCTGAATGTGTGAACTTGGTAATATTGCAGTACCAATGGGCTTATACTGCAGGATTGGTTTGGCAAATTTTGTTGTAATTAAAAAAAAAAATTAATTTTTTTTTTGTATTTTTTTTTATAACTTTTTTTTAATTTTTTAAACACTTGGGAATAATGGGGAAATAACTATGCCCTTAGATGCACAGACCACAGGACACAGCACGACTGGACTGAACAGGACACAGCACAGGACCCAGCAGCACCACTGAACTCAAAATTAACAGAGCACAGCACACAGCACCACTGGACTGATACTGCAGAACAGAACACAGCACAGCACAGCACAGAACTAAACAGCACAGCACGAGATCTACCAGAACAGAGGACCACCTAACACATCCTCCCTCTACCCTGATCAATGCCCGAGTGAAGATGGCGGCGACTAGCGGGGAATTTATAGGTTCCGAGTATCGCGAGATCCGACAACGGGATTATGACTCGGAGCCTCGCTTTCAAGTTTTCATTTGGCGCCAATACCCGGATCTGTCTGTTCGGGTGGGCTCGGATTCAGGAAATCCGAGTGCGCTCATCTCTAATTATAACATATTATAGAGTTGTGTATACACAGAACGACAGGTGCAGAAATACATCTGCTGACACTTACATAAGCACACCTATCTTATGCACATATTCAACTATGCATTGTCACCCACTATTAAGCGATTAACGCCCACCCCAGCATTAAATTATTAACCTAAGTCTCTACACACATTACATTAACCACTCCTGCCCCCAAATGTACCTTCTTTCATTCTACATTTCACAGGCCAACTCTATCTTTCATCCTGCAATCATACGTGGGGCTGTGCGCATGCCAGGCGGTGCCAGCCGCACGTGTAACATGATGCCACAGGGAGAGAGGAATGGATCTGTATGGTAGCTAGTCAGAGGGGAGGAGGGACCACCATGACGGTCAGACTCTCTATTCCTGGGCCAGAGGGAAGTCTCTGGGCAATTGGGAGCCCCCCATAAGCGCACACCTGCTTTCCCTGTGCAAACTGCTCCGGTTTTCCCAGATTTGAAGGTGCGTTAACCCAGCTGCTGTTTTCAGATCTCCTCACAGGTGTTCTATGGGATATAGATCTGGACTCATTGCTGGCCAGTGTCTTGTCTTGAACCATCCCTTGGTGTTGTGTTTGGGCTATTGTTCTGATGGAAGACCCATGACCTTCTACGGAGATCCAGCTTTCTGACACTGGATACAACATTGCAGTACAAAATGGCCTGGTGGTGATTTCCAGATTTCATTATGCTGTGCACACATTCAAAGCACCCAGTGCCAGATGCAGCACGGCAACCCCAAAACACCCCTGACCCTCCTCCATGTTTGTCTGTAGGGAAGGTGTTATTTTGTTTGAAAGCTTAATTTTGCTTACTGTAAACACAGGGATGACGTGCGCTCTCATCTGTCCACAGGACGTCCTCCCAGAAGGAAATTGCCTTGTTCAGGTGTACTGCGGTGACTGTCTTGGTCACAACCTTGACCTTTTCTTGTCCCATTAATGCGCTCTCTCTGACTTCTCCAACTCTCCATTCTCACTCTCTGATCACATCTCCTCTCCTTCAATCTTTCCTCATTTCCTGCGCCCCTCCCCACACAATCTTGGTGCTCTTGATCCTACTAATTTGACCTCTTCACTTGAAATTCTACTCTCCCCCTTATCAACCCTGGCCTGCCCCAACTAAGCGGCCTCCCCTACGACCACACCCTCACCACTGCTCTTGACTCTGCTGTACCCATCTCTTCTGTCCACCTTCTCCGGTCTAAACCCCAAACCTGGCACTCCAAATTTACCCAGTTCCTTCAAAAATACACACGTACAGCTGAACGCCAATGGAGGAAATCTGGTTCCTTGGCAGACTTCCATGATTTAAAGTTCATCACCTCATCTTACAGTTTTTCCTCTCCCTCGGTAAACAATTATTCTTCAAGTCTCTCATCTCTTCACAGTCCTTCAATGCCCGCTTTCAACACAGTCCTTTGCCCCTCCCCTCTGATCCTCCCTTATCGCCACTGACTTTGCTTCCTTTTTCACTTCCAAAATTGAGACTATCAGATACAAAATCTCCTTCCATCATTCTTCTGCCACCCCTACCACACCACCCTCTTCTCCCTCCAGCCACCACCTTTTAGGCTCCTTCTGCCCCACTACAGGTGATGAAGTGCATTCTCTTATATTATCTTCTCCACCCTCGACCTACCCCCTGGATCCTATCCAGTCACACCTCCTTCACTCCATCTCCCCCACTGCCTGCTCTCATCTTGCTCAATTCTTTAATCTGTCCCTCTCCACTGGAGTTATCCCCTGATTCTTTAAATGTGCTCGTGTTTCACCCATTCTTAAAAAACCCAATCTTGACCCCACTTAACTTTCTAACTACCGCCCCATATCCCTTCTCCCTTTTGCCTCCAAAATACTTGAGCGGCTTGTCTACAATCGTCTCAGCAGCTACCTCTCTGACAACTCCGTCCTTGATCCTCTCCAATCTGGCCTCCGTCCTATCCTCTCCAAAGAAATTGCCTTCAATAAAGTGACCAATGATCTTCATTCAGCCAAATCCAGAGGCCATTTCTCCCTGCTTATCTTCCTGGACCACTCTGCGGCTTTCTATCTTCCTCGACCACTCTGCACCAAGGATCACCCTCTCCTACTCCACACCTTGCACACCATTGGCCTTTCTGGCACCGTTTTGTGGTTCACCTCCTACCTCACCAGCCGCTTCTTCTCTGTTTCTACCTCTGGTTCCTCTATTCCCCCATCCATCCTTCCAGTACGAGTCTCACAGGGTTCTTTTCTCTGCACACCTCCCTGGGTGAACTGATCATCATCATCATCATCATCAACATTTATTTATATAGCGCCAGCAAATTCCGTAGCGCTTTACAATTGGGAACAAACATTAATAAGACAATACTGGGTAATACATACAGACAGAGAGGTAAGAGAACCCTGCTCGCAAGCTTACAATCTATATCAGAACTCATCAGTTCCTTCGACCTCCATCATCACCTCTATGCAGACAACACTCAACTCTATCTCTCATCTTCTTATCTGTCCCCTTTTCTATTCTATCTGGGGTCCAGTAACCTCTCTGCAATATTCTCCTGGATGTCCTTACACTTTCTAAAACTTAACATGTCCAAAACTGGAATTCATTGTCATTCCTCCATCCAGAGTGTCCTCCCTTACCCTCCAGACCTCTCTATCACTGTTGACAACACCACTATCTCCTCTGTTCCCCAACTCCGCTGCCTGAGTGTCATTCTTGACCCCTCCCTTTCCTTTACCCCTCACATTCAATCCCTTGACCAATCCTCTCACTTCCAGCTCTTTAACATTGCCCGTTTCAGACCCTTCCTCTCCCAGGATGCCACCAAAACTCTTACCCACTCATTAATCATTTATCTATTACTGCAACCTTCTCCTTTCTGGCTTCCCCTGCTCCCATCTCGCTTCTCTTCGATCTATAATTAAAGCTGCAGCTAGGCTTATCGTCCTCTCTTGTCACTGCACATCTGTCTACCCTTTCCTCCAAACCTTACACTGGCTCCCCTTTCCCTACAGAATCCTCATCAAACTCCTCACCTTCACATACAAGGTCCTCTCCAACTCCACTGCTCCCTACATCTCTAACCTCATCTCCTCCCGTCTGGTAACCACATCTCACTCCATTATCCAAGATTTCTCCCATGCTGCCCCCCACTACAGGAATGATCTCCCTCGTTCTATCAGACTATCCCCTAGCCTGCATAGCTTCAAACGGTCATTGAAAACCCACCTGTTTAGAAAAGCCTACCAGTCCTCCACTTAACCATTTCACCATGTAGTATACTTCACCCTCTTTCATCCTCCATCTCTCTCACCCTTGCTTCTTGCCCTCAGATCCCCTTACATTGGCTCACCCCATGTGTCAACTGTTTGCCTGCCCCTTTCCCTTTAGATTGTAAGGTCTAGGGCCCACTTCCCTCATGTTCTCATTACCTATAACTTTTGCTCACCAGCTGCACTGCGCACCTCCTCCTTGTGCTCTCTGCCCATTGTCTCCACTCCTCCATTGTCTTTCCACCTCTTTCAGTAACTCTAAACCAGTTAGTTGTGCCCACATTAATGGGAACAGTTTTCAGCCTGCATTGATTATACCCCTTGCACTCCAGTAGTTGTGTTGAGAGTTGTAGTGTTATTTGTTTACTGTTATACCATTCACCGTCTTGTTGTTTGCCCTCTCTACGGCGCTGCAGACCTCATGTGGTGCCCTATAAATAAGGGTTAATAATTATTGTGGAAAACTTCAGTCTGGCTTACTTATGTCTCTCGCTCAGCAGTGGGGCCTCCTACCCATTGCATTGACTTGGCGAGGGATGGTGCCTGAGGGTCAGCTTGAACCTGTTGGCAGTTGATTGAGGTGATTTCTCCACCGTTCTCAGTTCTGCACTGCAATCTTTGATCATTGCTTCTGACCACAGGCAACCTATCAAGTGTTGCCTATAACTATTGCTATTCTTCATAAATCAATACATCCTGTACCGGGAAGACCCCCAGTGTGTGAAGTTGAACTTGTTTCCCCATCAGAACCCAGGATATGTCCGAGTGTGGCCACCAGGGTCTATTACCGCAAACTGCACAACGTAAGTGCACAGTTCATCCTCATTGCAGTATTAACACAAAACAGCAGAATGAGTCCTTTTGCCTATTCAAGCTTGTTTAATTAATTGTTTTTATATGAAAAGTACCTGATGGAGAATCACCAGATTGAGATCTAATTATTTCTAACTACTTCTAAAAGGTGCCAATAATTCTGTCTGCAGGAAATGGTACATTACTAGAAACAACGTGCCAGTGTTTTTGGCCATGACTGTAATTAGAGACAGTGGGACACTACGTGTTTGCTGGACACCAGTGACTGTGCTTGTCACAGATATGCAGGTTTTTACATCCTCAAAACCTCTCATCCATATTAAATTTTAATAGTAAATTCTGTGCACATTGTTTCCATAGAATTTCGGAAAGGAGAACAGAGAAACTCGCACGTAAGTACCTTAACCAAACATCCTGCAAGAGCAGCAGGAAGAATGTCTTCAGATTTTTCCATTCCTTGTCCTCATCATCTTGTAGTTTCCACTGAAACAGGGTCTGGAACAATCCATCTAGAACGTAGGAAGGGATAAGTCCTCAGGATGTGAGAAGCTTTTCCCATTACAACCTGGTAATATATTTTAGATGGGGTCATCAGTTATAAAATACTACAAAAATTTTAAAAAAAGAAACAAATACATATAAAAAAAACTTTTGTCTTTATGGTACTTACAGTGATAAAAATTATCCAGCTTATTCATTGAGAGCTCATGTCGTTGCACTTTTCATCCACTATTGCCTGAAAAATGCATTCAAATTAGGACGAATGGATTTTTATGGGCTTGTTCACACCACTGTGTTCTAAAACTTTATTCAGATCATTGTTAACAGAGTTATGGACAAATGTTTAGCCTTGTGTGATATCAGCCGTAAACTGGTCATACATGTTAACATCCATTTTAATAATCAAGAACACAATAAAATCATGTGTGTGTGTGACAACAGAGTAATACGTCTAGCTGTAGATGTCTGAGTCAATCGATCGATAAATGCTCAGGCTGAAAATAGTAATCTGAATTGAATTTTTTTGAAGTTTGTGTATTCTAATTATACAACTAAAGTCTATTTGTATTGTGAAGCCACCTTTTGTTCTTCATTTATTTGACTGTGTTAAAAAAAAAAATAATAAAAAATTTACCTGACTTCTGCTTCTTGCGGGCATGTGAATAACTGCTACTAACAGCAACTGTGTAGGTGCTTCAGTTAAACTGCTGCATATAAATAGCGGACTCACATCAAACTGTCCCTAGGGTGGCAAAATATGCTCACTGACCCCCCACTGGGGAAGTTCACTAACTCTTCAGCATCTGGTAGAAAGGTGGAGGTGTTGCCCATAGCAACCAATCAGATTCTAGCTATCATTTATCTAGTAGTGTTTAGAAAATGATAACTAGAATGTGATAGGTTGCTATGGGCACCACTTCCACCTTTTCTTTTTAGAAGGATTGATACATCTACAAGATTTACACAAACCTGCACTGTATGGCAGGGTGGCAAGAAGCCTCTTCTGTAAAAGTAACGCACTTTCGTTTGCAAAAAAAACCACTTGGAAAATTCTGCCACCATGTGGCAAAAGGTTTATGGTAAGATGAGACCAGGAGAGAGCTTTTTGGACTGAACTCCAAGCACTTTGTTTGTTGCAAGCCAAACACAGAACCAGGGACAGGGGGGCATCTGTCCCCCAGACAAGTCTCATAATGGACTACCTTTGGCTGGGTCACCTGCATTTTTCCCCCTTTAAAATAGTCTGCTGAGTCGCGTAACAGCGGGTGACCTTCGTGGCTGCATAGTTCAGGCTCACTTGCCCTATGCCAGGAGGGGGTCACCACTGCATTTGTACAGCAAAAAAAGTTTTATATGCCAGACCATCCCATAGACATTTGCCAGATGGTTGGTCCATCCCTGGCATTAGGTAAACAGGTAATCCGATACTTTGCAAACACAACAACAGAAGCCCCTAAATAGGCATTTAGCATAATAATCTGTTTTCTTTTCCCACACTTGTATGCACAATAACCATCCACTACTTCTGCTCAATCCGTCTCGCTTTGTTTGCTATATTTCAGGTCATGTGGTTGCACTCAGTGGTCAAAGTGGAAATATAGAAGTGGCGTTATTGAAAATGCAAGTTGGGGGCTTCGGGGAATTTGGTAGTTTTTTTAATTACTTTTAGATGCTTTTTAACACTATGTAGTAAAATACTAAGACATATTAAATGATGCACGGCTATGCCCTGTGTGCCCAGCTGCTCTCTCCGCCAACTATCCCTTATGTCCTTACATCTCTCCACCTGTCACAATTTAAGTGACTGGTCGGGGGCCACCGAGGTCCAATGGAATTTTAGG
Source organism: Mixophyes fleayi (assembly GCF_038048845.1). Taxonomy (NCBI): domain Eukaryota; kingdom Metazoa; phylum Chordata; class Amphibia; order Anura; family Limnodynastidae; genus Mixophyes; species Mixophyes fleayi. Next base: position 43,410,728 of record NC_134405.1, read on the forward strand.
GAATTGGATACATTTTAAATAAATTTTAGATCCTTCTTTTTAATACTACTACCCCCGCCCAAATTGATTTCCCCAATTTGTGTTTGTAGATACCCAACTGCCCCCTGCTTCTGTGTATCTTGTATGTGACCATTCTGTGTGTTCCGTTCTCCCTTTAAACTGACTATTTTCATTGCTGACCTTTATTGTCTGCCTGTTGTTCACTCCTTCTATGTGTGATATTTGCTTGTCCCACGTCTGCCTCTCCCTTATACCTAAAAATCAGCTTTGGTGCCTTTCACACCCCACCATCTGCACAATAGCATCCGACCTCCTAAAACTAATATTTTACAGAATTACACACTATACTTCTCACACTGGCTGACACACTGCATACTGTCTGCTGTCATATATTATTATTATTATTATTAATAATTTTTATTTATAGGGCGCCACTAGGTATCCGTAGCGCCGTACAGGGACAGACAGAAACACGATACAGGGTGAGACAGCACAGTACAGTTAACAGAAATCACAGTAACTCAGAAGCTCAATGAACAGCTAGATTAGAGGTGAGAGCCCCCAGCGGGGTAGAGACAGGGGCCGGAGGACCTCACGGAGGAGACAAGGAGCTGGAGAGCAGAGTTAAGGTGGTGGAGAACAGAAGGAGAGGAGGCCCTGCTCGGAGGAGCGTACAATCTAAGGGGAGGGTAGGACGGACAGAGACACAATGGTAGGAGGAGGGAATGGGGAGAACGGAGGCAGAGACGGAGAGGGGGGGGAGAGGAGAATGAAAAGGAGGGAAGTAGGAGGGGGACCGGAGAGCGAGGGGGGTAGGGGGAGACTGGTAGGAGATCAATGGGTGGGGGACTGAAGGGCTTTAAGGAAGAGGTGGGTTTTTAAGGCCCGTTTGAAGCTGGACAAGTTGGGGGAAGTTCTGATATACCCACAGACGTAGAGAGCGGAAGGAGCAGGGTGCTCCAACAGTACAGATAAGTAATGCGAGACTCCTATTAAACTGATTCAGGAAGATTGTGGCAAAAAATGGACCTCTGTGTGAAACTAAATCCACTTGGTTTTCTTATGTTTTAATACAGCCTGGGGTAACTTGAGATCTGGTGATTGCATTTGACCATAAGCTATTTTACCTTTTCTCCCCTTTCCTGGTAAAAAATAAGTAAAAGCGGCAGCATGTTGCCGAAGGATAATCTCTATATGGCGAAGCCTTCTCAAGCAGTGACCACTGTAACCAGCCAATTATATTTCAATGCATCGCACACAGTGGCCGAAGTGGCGGTATGGAGGATGTAAGTGACTGGAATGTGATAGTGTTACAATGAAGGCAGTAGAAGTGGAGGTATGGAGGATGTAAGTGACTGGAATGTGATAGTGTTACAATGAAGTCAGTAGGAGAAGTGGTGGTATGGAGGATGTAAGTGACTGGAATGTGATAGTGTTACAATGAAGGCAGTAGGAGAAGTGGAGGTATGGAGGATGTAAGTGACTGGAATGTGATAGTGTTACAATGATGGCAGTAGGAGAAGTGGAGGTATGGAGGATGTAAGTGACTGGAATGTGATAGTGTTACAATGAAGGCAGTAGAAGTGGCGGTATGGAGGATGTAAGTGAATGGAATGTGATAGTGTTACAATGAAGGCAGTAGGAGAAGTGGTGGTATGGAGGATGTAAGTGACTGGAATGTGATAGTGTTACAATGAAGGCAGTAGGAGAAGTGGCGGTATGGAGGATGTAAGTGAATGGAATGTGATAGTGTTACAATGAAGGCAGTAGGAGAAGTGGTGGTATGGAGGATGTAAGTGACTGGAATGTGATAGTGTTACAATGAAAGCAGTAGGAGAAGTGGCGGTATGGAGGATGTAAGTGACTGGAATGTGATAGTGTTACAATGAAGGAAGTAGGAGAAGTGGAGGTATGGAGGATGTAAGTGACTGGAATGTGATAGTGTTACAATGAAGGCAGTAGGAGAAGTGGTGGTATGGAGGATGTAAGTGACTGGAATGTGATAGTGTTACAATGAAGGCAGTAGGAGAAGTGGTGGTATGGAGGATGTAAGTGACTGGAATGTGATAGTGTTACAGTGAAGGCAGTAGGAGAAGTGGTGGTATGGAGGATGTAAGTGACTGGAATGTGATAGTGTTACAATGAAGGCAGTAGGAGAAGTGGAGGTATGGAGGATGTAAGTGAATGGAATGTGATAGTGTTACAATGAAGGCAGTAGGAGAAGTGGAGGTATGGAGGATGTAAGTGACTGGAATGTGATAGTGTTACAATGAAGGCAGTAGGAGAAGTGGAGGTATGGAGGATGTAAGTGACTGGAATGTGATAGTGTTACAATGAAGGCAGTAGGAGAAGTGGAGGTATGGAGGATGTAAGTGACTGGAATGTGATAGTGTTACAATGAAGGCAGTAGGAGAAGTGGAGGTATGGAGGATGTAAGTGACTGGAATGTGATAGTGTTACAATGAAGGCAGTAGGAGAAGTGGAGGTATGGAGGATGTAAGTGAATGGAATGTGATAGTGTTACAATGAAGGCAGTAGGAGAAGTGGAGGTATGGAGGATGTAAGTGAATGGAATGTGATAGTGTTACAATGAAGGCAGTAGGAGAAGTGGAGGTATGGAGGATGTAAGTGACTGGAATGTGATAGTGTTACAATGAAGGCAGTAGGAGAAGTGGAGGTATGGAGGATGTAAGTGACTGGAATGTGATAGTGTTACAATGAAGGCAGTAGGAGAAGTGGAGGTATGGAGGATGTAAGTGAATGGAATGTGATAGTGTTACAATGAAGGCAGTAGGAGAAGTGGAGGTATGGAGGATGTAAGTGACTGGAATGTGATAGTGTTACAATGAAGGCAGTAGGAGAAGTGGAGGTATGGAGGATGTAAGTGACTGGAATGTGATAGTGTTACAATGAAGGCAGTAGGAGAAGTGGAGGTATGGAGGATGTAAGTGACTGGAATGTGATAGTGTTACAATGAAGGCAGTAGGAGAAGTGGAGGTATGGAGGATGTAAGTGACTGGAATGTGATAGTGTTACAATGAAGGCAGTAGGAGAAGTGGAGGTATGGAGGATGTAAGTGAATGGAATGTGATAGTGTTACAATGAAGGCAGTAGGAGAAGTGGTGGTATGGAGGATGTAAGTGACTGGAATGTGATAGTGTTACAATGAAGGCAGTAGGAGAAGTGGCGGTATGGAGGATGTAAGTGAATGGAATGTGATAGTGTTACAATGAAGGCAGTAGGAGAAGTGGTGGTATGGAGGATGTAAGTGACTGGAATGTGATAGTGTTACAATGAAGGCAGTAGGAGAAGTGGCGGTATGGAGGATGTAAGTGAATGGAATGTGATAGTGTTACAATGAAGGCAGTAGGAGAAGTGGAGGTATGGAGGATGTAAGTGAATGTAATGTGATAGTGTTACAATGAAGGCAGTAGGAGAAGTGGCGGTATGGAGGATGTAAGTGAATGGAATGTGATAGTGTTACAATGAAGGCAGTAGGAGAAGTGGTGGTATGGAGGATGTAAGTGAATGGAATGTGATAGTGTTACAATGAAGGCAGTAGGAGAAGTGGTGGTATGGAGGATGTAAGTGAATGGAATGTGATAGTGTTACAATGAAGGCAGTAGAAGTGGAGGTATGGAGGATGTAAGTGAATGGAATGTGATAGTGTTACAATGAAGGCAGTAGGAGAAGTGGAGGTATGGAGGATGTAAGTGAATGTAATGTGATAGTGTTACAATGAAGGCAGTAGAAGTGGAGGTATGGAGGATGTAAGTGACTGTAATGTGATAGTGTTACAATGAAGGCAGTAGGAGAAGTGGATGTATGGAGGATGTAAGTGAATGTAATATGATAGTGTTACAATGAAGGCAGTAGGAGAAGTGGAGGTATGGAGGATGTAAGTGACTGGAATGTGATAGTGTTACAATGAAGGCAGTAGGAGAAGTGGCGGTATGGAGGATGTAAGTGAATGGAATGTGATAGTGTTACAATGAAGGCAGTAGGAGAAGTGGCGGTATGGAGGATGTAAGTGAATGGAATGTGATAGTGTTACAATGAAGGCAGTAGGAGAAGTGGTGGTATGGAGGATGTAAGTGACTGGAATGTGATAGTGTTACAATGAAGGCAGTAGGAGAAGTGGAGGTATGGAGGATGTAAGTGACTGGAATGTGATAGTGTTACAATGAAGGCAGTAGGAGAAGTGGTGGTATGGAGGATGTAAGTGAATGTAATGTGATAGTGTTACAATGAAGGCAGTAGGAGAAGTGGTGGTATGGAGGATGTAAGTGAATGGAATGTGATAGTGTTACAATGAAGGCAGTAGGAGAAGTGGAGGTATGGAGGATGTAAGTGAATGGAATGTGATAGTGTTACAATGAAGGCAGTAGGAGAAGTGGAGGTATGGAGGATGTAAGTGACTGGAATGTGATAGTGTTACAGTGAAGGCAGTAGGAGAAGTGGTGGTATGGAGGATGTAAGTGACTGGAATGTAATAGTGTTACAATAAAGGCAGTAGGAGAAGTGGAGGTATGGAGAATGTAAGTGAATGGAATGTGATAGTGTTACAATGAAGGCAGTAGGAGAAGTGGTGGTATGGAGGATGTAAGTGAATGTAATGTGATAGTGTTACAGTGAAGGCAGTAGGAGAAGTGGCGGTATGGAGGATGTAAGTGAATGGAATGTAATAGTGTTACAATGAAGGCAGTAAGAGAAGTGGTGGTATGGAGAATGTAAGTGAATGGAATGTGATAGTGTTACAGTGAAGGCAGTAGGAGAAGTGGAGGTATGGAGGATGTAAGTGACTGGAATGTGATAGTGTTACAGTGAAGGCAGTAGGAGAAGTGGTGGTATGGAGGATGTAAGTGACTGGAATGTGATAGTGTTACAATGAAGGCAGTAGGAGAAGTGGTGGTATGGAGGATGTAAGTGACTGGAATGTGATAGTGTTACAGTGAAGGCAGTAGGAGAAGTGGTGGTATGGAGAATGTAAGTGAATGGAATGTGATAGTGTTACAATGAAGGCAGTAGGAGAAGTGGTGGTATGGAGGATGTAAGTGAATGGAATGTGATAGTACTACAATGAAGGCAGTAAGAGAAGTGGTGGTATGGAGGATGTAAGTGAATGGAATGTGATAGTGTTACAATGAAGGCAGTAGTAGAAGTGGTGGTATGGAGGATGTAAGTGAATGGAATGTGATAGTGTTACAATGAAGGCAGTAGGAGAAGTGGAGGTATGGAGGATGTAAGTGACTGGAATGTGATAGTGTTACAATGAAGGCAGTAGGAGAAGTGGAGGTATGGAGGATGTAAGTGAATGGAATGTGATAGTGTTACAATGAAGGCAGTAGGAGAAGTGGAGGTATGGAGGATGTAAGTGACTGGAATGTGATAGTGTTACAATGAAGGCAGTAGGAGAAGTGGTGGTATGGAGGATGTAAGTGAATGGAATGTGATAGTGTTACAATGAAGGCAGTAGGAGAAGTGGCGGTATGGAGGATGTAAGTGAATGGAATGTGATAGTGTTACAATGAAGGCAGTAGGAGAAGTGGTGGTATGGAGGATGTAAGTGAATGGAATGTGATAGTGTTACAATGAAGGCAGTAGGAGAAGTGGCGGTATGGAGAATGTAAGTGACTGGAATGTGATAGTGTTACAATGAAGGCAGTAAGAGAAGTGGAGGTATGGAGGATGTAAGTGAATGGAATGTGATAGTGTTACAATGAAGGCAGTAGGAGAAGTGGCGGTATGGAGGATGTAAGTGACTGGAATGTGATAGTGTTACAATGAAGGCAGTAGAAGTGGAGGTATGGAGGTGTAAGTGAATGGAATGTGATAGTGTTACAATGAAGGCAGTAGGAGAAGTGGAGGTATGGAGGATGTAAGTGAATGTAATGTGATAGTGTTACAATGAAGGCAGTAGAAGTGGAGGTATGGAGGATGTAAGTGACTGTAATGTGATAGTGTTACAATGAAGGCAGTAGGAGAAGTGGATGTATGGAGGATGTAAGTGAATGGAATGTGATAGTGTTACAATGAAGGCAGTAGAAGTGGAGGTATGGAGGATGTAAGTGACTGTAATGTGATAGTGTTACAATGAAGGCAGTAGGAGAAGTGGATGTATGGAGGATGTAAGTGAATGGAATGTGATAGTGTTACAATGAAGGCAGTAGGAGAAGTGGCAGTATGGAGAATGTAAGTGACTGGAATGTGATAGTGTTACAATGAAGGCAGTAAGAGAAGTGGTGGTATGGAGGATGTAAGTGAATGGAATGTGATAGTGTTACAATAAAGGCAGTAGGAGAAGTGGAGGTATGGAGGATGTAAGTGAATGGAATGTGATAGTGTTACAATGAAGGCAGTAGGAGAAGTGGTGGTATGGAGGATGTAAGTGAATGGAATGTGATAGTGTTACAATAAAGGCAGTAGGAGAAGTGGAGGTATGGAGGATGTAAGTGACTGTAATGTGATAGTGTTACAATGAAGGCAGTAGGTGAAGTGGTGGTATGGAGGATGTAAGTGAATGTAATGTGATAGTGTTACAATGAAGGCAGTAGGAGAAGTGGCGGTATGGAGGATGTAAGTGACTGGAATGTGATAGTGTTACAATGAAGGCAGTAGGAGAAGTGGAGGTATGGAGGATGTAAGTGAATGGAATGTGATAGTGTTACAATGAAGGCAGTAGGAGAAGTGGTGGTATGGAGGATGTAAGTGAATGGAATGTGATAGTGTTACAATGAAGGCAGTAGGAGAAGTGGCGGTATGGAGGATGTAAGTGAATGGAATGTGATAGTGTTACAATGAAGGCAGTAGGAGAAGTGGAGGTATGGAGGATGTAAGTGAATGGAATGTGATAGTGTTACAGTGAAGGCAGTAGGAGAAGTGGTGGTATGGAGGATGTAAGTGAATGGAATGTGATAGTGTTACAATGAAGGCAGTAGGAGAAGTGGAGGTATGGAGGATGTAAGTGACTGGAATGTGATAGTGTTACAATGAAGGCAGTAGGAGAAGTGGAGGTATGGAGGATGTAAGTGACTGGAATGTGATCGTGTTACAATGAAGGCAGTAGGAGAAGTGGCGGTATGGAGGATGTAAGTGAATGGAATGTGATAGTGTTACAATGAAGGCAGTAGGAGAAGTGGCGGTATGGAGGATGTAAGTGACTGGAATGTGATAGTGTTACAATGAAGGCAGTAGGAGAAGTGGAGGTATGGAGGATGTAAGTGACTGGAATGTGATAGTGTTACAATGAAGGCAGTAGGAGAAGTGGTGGTATGGAGGATGTAAGTGAATGGAATGTGATAGTGTTACAGTGAAGGTAGTAGGAGAAGTGGTGGTATGGAGGATGTAAGTGACTGGAATGTGATAGTGTTACAATGAAGGCAGTAGGAGAAGTGGCGGTATGGAGGATGTAAGTGAATGGAATGTGATAGTGTTACAATGAAGGCAGTAGGAGAAGTGGAGGTATGGAGGATGTAAGTGAATGAATTGTGATAGTGTTACAATGAAGGCAGTAGGAGAAGTGGCGGTATGGAGGATGTAAGTGAATGGAATGTGATAGTGTTACAATGAAGGCAGTAGGAGAAGTGGTGGTATGGAGGATGTAAGTGAATGGAATGTGATAGTGTTACAATGAAGGCAGTAGAAGTGGAGGTATGGAGGATGTAAGTGAATGGAATGTGATAGTGTTACAATGAAGGCAGTAGGAGAAGTGGAGGTATGGAGGATGTAAGTGACTGGAATGTGATAGTGTTACAATGAAGGCAGTAGGAGAAGTGGTGGTATGGAGGATGTAAGTGAATGGAATGTGATAGTGTTACAATGAAGGCAGTAGGAGAAGTGGAGGTATGGAGGATGTAAGTGAATGGAATGTGATAGTGTTACAATGAAGGCAGTAGGAGAAGTGGAGGTATGGAGGATGTAAGTGAATGTAATGTGATAGTGTTACAATGAAGGCAGTAGAAGTGGAGGTATGGAGGATGTAAGTGACTGTAATGTGATAGTGTTACAATGAAGGCAGTAGGAGAAGTGGATGTATGGAGGATGTAAGTGAATGTAATATGATAGTGTTACAATGAAGGCAGTAGGAGAAGTGGAGGTATGGAGGATGTAAGTGACTGGAATGTGATAGTGTTACAATGAAGGCAGTAGGAGAAGTGGCGGTATGGAGGATGTAAGTGAATGGAATGTGATAGTGTTACAATGAAGGCAGTAGGAGAAGTGGAGGTATGGAGGATGTAAGTGAATGGAATGTGATAGTGTTACAATGAAGGCAGTAGGAGAAGTGGAGGTATGGAGGATGTAAGTGAATGGAATGTGATAGTGTTACAATGAAGGCAGTAAGAGAAGTGGTGGTATGGAGGATGTAAGTGACTGGAATGTGATAGTGTTACAATGAAGGCAGTAGGAGAAGTGGAGGTATGGAGGATGTAAGTGACTGGAATGTGATAGTGTTACAATGAAGGCAGTAGGAGAAGTGGTGGTATGGAGGATGTAAGTGAATGGAATGTGATAGTGTTACAATGAAGGCAGTAGGAGAAGTGGAGGTATGGAGGATGTAAGTGAATGGAATGTGATAGTGTTACAATGAAGGCAGTAGGAGAAGTGGAGGTATGGAGGATGTAAGTGACTGGAATGTGATAGTGTTACAGTGAAGGCAGTAGGAGAAGTGGTGGTATGGAGGATGTAAGTGACTGGAATGTAATAGTGTTACAATAAAGGCAGTAGGAGAAGTGGAGGTATGGAGAATGTAAGTGAATGGAATGTGATAGTGTTACAATGAAGGCAGTAGGAGAAGTGGTGGTATGGAGGATGTAAGTGAATGTAATGTGATAGTGTTACAGTGAAGGCAGTAGGAGAAGTGGCGGTATGGAGGATGTAAGTGAATGGAATGTAATAGTGTTACAATGAAGGCAGTAAGAGAAGTGGTGGTATGGAGAATGTAAGTGAATGGAATGTGATAGTGTTACAGTGAAGGCAGTAGGAGAAGTGGAGGTATGGAGGATGTAAGTGACTGGAATGTGATAGTGTTACAGTGAAGGCAGTAGGAGAAGTGGTGGTATGGAGGATGTAAGTGACTGGAATGTGATAGTGTTACAATGAAGGCAGTAGGAGAAGTGGTGGTATGGAGGATGTAAGTGACTGGAATGTGATAGTGTTACAGTGAAGGCAGTAGGAGAAGTGGTGGTATGGAGAATGTAAGTGAATGGAATGTGATAGTGTTACAATGAAGGCAGTAGGAGAAGTGGTGGTATGGAGGATGTAAGTGAATGGAATGTGATAGTACTACAATGAAGGCAGTAAGAGAAGTGGTGGTATGGAGGATGTAAGTGAATGGAATGTGATAGTGTTACAATGAAGGCAGTAGTAGAAGTGGTGGTATGGAGGATGTAAGTGAATGGAATGTGATAGTGTTACAATGAAGGCAGTAGGAGAAGTGGAGGTATGGAGGATGTAAGTGACTGGAATGTGATAGTGTTACAATGAAGGCAGTAGGAGAAGTGGAGGTATGGAGGATGTAAGTGAATGGAATGTGATAGTGTTACAATGAAGGCAGTAGGAGAAGTGGAGGTATGGAGGATGTAAGTGACTGGAATGTGATAGTGTTACAATGAAGGCAGTAGGAGAAGTGGTGGTATGGAGGATGTAAGTGAATGGAATGTGATAGTGTTACAATGAAGGCAGTAGGAGAAGTGGCGGTATGGAGAATGTAAGTGACTGGAATGTGATAGTGTTACAATGAAGGCAGTAAGAGAAGTGGAGGTATGGAGGATGTAAGTGAATGGAATGTGATAGTGTTACAATGAAGGCAGTAGGAGAAGTGGCGGTATGGAGGATGTAAGTGACTGGAATGTGATAGTGTTACAATGAAGGCAGTAGAAGTGGAGGTATGGAGGTGTAAGTGAATGGAATGTGATAGTGTTACAATGAAGGCAGTAGGAGAAGTGGAGGTATGGAGGATGTAAGTGAATGTAATGTGATAGTGTTACAATGAAGGCAGTAGAAGTGGAGGTATGGAGGATGTAAGTGACTGTAATGTGATAGTGTTACAATGAAGGCAGTAGGAGAAGTGGATGTATGGAGGATGTAAGTGAATGGAATGTGATAGTGTTACAATGAAGGCAGTAGAAGTGGAGGTATGGAGGATGTAAGTGACTGTAATGTGATAGTGTTACAATGAAGGCAGTAGGAGAAGTGGATGTATGGAGGATGTAAGTGAATGGAATGTGATAGTGTTACAATGAAGGCAGTAGGAGAAGTGGCAGTATGGAGAATGTAAGTGACTGGAATGTGATAGTGTTACAATGAAGGCAGTAAGAGAAGTGGTGGTATGGAGGATGTAAGTGAATGGAATGTGATAGTGTTACAATAAAGGCAGTAGGAGAAGTGGAGGTATGGAGGATGTAAGTGAATGGAATGTGATAGTGTTACAATGAAGGCAGTAGGAGAAGTGGTGGTATGGAGGATGTAAGTGAATGGAATGTGATAGTGTTACAATAAAGGCAGTAGGAGAAGTGGAGGTATGGAGGATGTAAGTGACTGTAATGTGATAGTGTTACAATGAAGGCAGTAGGTGAAGTGGTGGTATGGAGGATGTAAGTGAATGTAATGTGATAGTGTTACAATGAAGGCAGTAGGAGAAGTGGCGGTATGGAGGATGTAAGTGACTGGAATGTGATAGTGTTACAATGAAGGCAGTAGGAGAAGTGGAGGTATGGAGGATGTAAGTGAATGGAATGTGATAGTGTTACAATGAAGGCAGTAGGAGAAGTGGTGGTATGGAGGATGTAAGTGAATGGAATGTGATAGTGTTACAATGAAGGCAGTAGGAGAAGTGGCGGTATGGAGGATGTAAGTGAATGGAATGTGATAGTGTTACAATGAAGGCAGTAGGAGAAGTGGAGGTATGGAGGATGTAAGTGAATGGAATGTGATAGTGTTACAGTGAAGGCAGTAGGAGAAGTGGTGGTATGGAGGATGTAAGTGAATGGAATGTGATAGTGTTACAATGAAGGCAGTAGGAGAAGTGGAGGTATGGAGGATGTAAGTGACTGGAATGTGATAGTGTTACAATGAAGGCAGTAGGAGAAGTGGAGGTATGGAGGATGTAAGTGACTGGAATGTGATCGTGTTACAATGAAGGCAGTAGGAGAAGTGGCGGTATGGAGGATGTAAGTGAATGGAATGTGATAGTGTTACAATGAAGGCAGTAGGAGAAGTGGCGGTATGGAGGATGTAAGTGACTGGAATGTGATAGTGTTACAATGAAGGCAGTAGGAGAAGTGGAGGTATGGAGGATGTAAGTGACTGGAATGTGATAGTGTTACAATGAAGGCAGTAGGAGAAGTGGTGGTATGGAGGATGTAAGTGAATGGAATGTGATAGTGTTACAGTGAAGGTAGTAGGAGAAGTGGTGGTATGGAGGATGTAAGTGAATGGAATGTGATAGTGTTACAATGAAGGCAGTAGGAGAAGTGGCGGTATGGAGGATGTAAGTGAATGGAATGTGATAGTGTTACAATGAAGGCAGTAGGAGAAGTGGAGGTATGGAGGATGTAAGTGAATGGAATGTGATAGTGTTACAATGAAGGCAGTAGGAGAAGTGGAGGTATGGAGGATGTAAGTGAATGGAATGTGATAGTGTTACAGTGAAGGCAGTAGGAGAAGTGGTGGTATGGAGGATGTAAGTGAATGGAATGTGATAGTGTTACAATGAAGGCAGTAGGAGAAGTGGAGGTATGGAGGATGTAAGTGACTGGAATGTGATAGTGTTACAATGAAGGCAGTAGGAGAAGTGGAGGTATGGAGGATGTAAGTGACTGGAATGTGATCGTGTTACAATGAAGGCAGTAGGAGAAGTGGCGGTATGGAGGATGTAAGTGAATGGAATGTGATAGTGTTACAATGAAGGCAGTAGGAGAAGTGGCGGTATGGAGGATGTAAGTGACTGGAATGTGATAGTGTTACAATGAAGGCAGTAGGAGAAGTGGAGGTATGGAGGATGTAAGTGACTGGAATGTGATAGTGTTACAATGAAGGCAGTAGGAGAAGTGGTGGTATGGAGGATGTAAGTGAATGGAATGTGATAGTGTTACAGTGAAGGTAGTAGGAGAAGTGGTGGTATGGAGGATGTAAGTGACTGGAATGTGATAGTGTTACAATGAAGGCAGTAGGAGAAGTGGCGGTATGGAGGATGTAAGTGAATGGAATGTGATAGTGTTACAATGAAGGCAGTAGGAGAAGTGGAGGTATGGAGGATGTAAGTGAATGAATTGTGATAGTGTTACAATGAAGGCAGTAGGAGAAGTGGCGGTATGAAGAATGTAAGTGAATGGAATGTCATAGTATTACAATGAAGGCAGTATCTATGATACAGCTATTGTTGCCTAATGAAGGATAATATAGTTTGACGTTAAGTCTGCTTCCATAAGTCTCCTGTGTATGTATCTTTCAAGTGCACCTGCCACCTGCACAGAGTGAAGTCAGCTATTTTTGGAAACGTTGTATAAATATAGGAGCAATAAATAAATGTTTCAGATTCTTCTGCGCTACCGCCAATTGCAGCAATATACACCTTAAGTCAACATTCAAATTAACCAATATTACAAAATATCCAAAAAACAAATACAGTGTACTGTGTGCTATTGGTACATTATACAATGCTATAAGTATAGAATTTCATTAATTATACTTTAGCCTACGGCGCTTGGAATTCGCAGGTGGTCTCCCATCCAAGTAGTAACCCAGCACAAACCTGTGCTGATCTTGGAAAGATCAGGCAAGATTTGGCTTGATCAGGGTGGTGCAGCTGTAGGAATCTATTAACACAATGTGCTTTTAAAGTGATGTCTGCTTTCTTCTTAATAGAGGTGTGCCACTTCCTTTTTCCTCCAGTGCTACAATATAAACAAGCAAACAAAAAGAGATCATAGTGCTAACTCTTAAACCTAAATAATTGCAATCTTTCTTCTGATTTAAACTTCACAGCAGATATGATCCAATTATATTTCAAACTCATAAATGTTCTCCTCCACAAATGTAACATGAATCTCCTTTTCTTTCCTCTCTTAGAGAGGTCTGACTTAGGAGTTATTTCGTTTTTACAGATGAACCAAACATTTCTGTATTTCATTTCGCTTATCACTCCACAGATTGGTAAACAAATAACAAGTAAACAAATATTCTTTATTTTGCCCAATATATAAAACATATAAAAACAAAGAATATTTGTTTACTTTTTAAGCAAATCATTCTAGTGTTGCTTTATTTGTTTAGAAACCCAATCTGTGGAGTGATAAGCAAAAATAAATTCAGAAATGTTTGGTTCATCTGTAAAAAGTGAATAACTCCTATAAAGTCAGACCTCTCTAATATCAATCTCCTTTTCTATTCTCTCTTAGACTTGTGGATGAGAACATTTATGATTTTGAAATATAATTGGATTATATCTGCTGTGAAGTTTAAATCAGAAGAAAGATTGCAGTTCTTTAGGTTTAAGAGGTAGCACAGTTTTCACTTTGATTTTTTTTGTTTGTTTCTTTATATGTAACACTGGAGGAAAAAGAGAAAGCGATAAGTCATTATTAAGAAGAAAGTACACATCACTTTAAAAAGGATCTTGTTTGTTTATATTATAACGCTGGAGGGAAAAAAAAGGAAGTGACACCTCTATTAAGAAGAAAGCACACATCACTTTAAAAGGACATAGTATTAATATATGCCTACAGCTGCACCACCCTGATGTTGGAAGCTAAGCAGGTTTGTGCTGGGTTAGTACTTGGATGGGAGACCACCTGGAAATACCAAGCGCTGTAGGCTAAAGTATAATTAATGGAATTCTATACTTATTGCATTGTATAATGTACCAATAGTACACTTTACTGTTTTTTTGGATATGTTGTATAAATAGAAGATAAACAAACATTTAGGGGCAAAAACAGAGTAAACAGCCCACATTCGTGCACAATGCTTTGTAAATCATATCCAAGTATATTAAATAGCTAAGAATTGGAGGGCTGATTTGTCTCCGTGTTACCAACTATTCACCACAATTAGTCGCTGTCTTTTTTAATATACAACTCCCACAGCTATATGTTATATATATATATATATATATATATATATATATATATATATATATATATAATTTTTTGTGTACCACTGTTAATGACATAAAATCAGTATGTAACACACTCGGAATTGAAACAGACACAATGTATTGTCATGATTCTGTTGAGAAGCTGTAATTCATGATTTGGTAAGGTACAGAGAACAGTGCAATGTGATACAACAATCTCAGAAATAACGACTCTACAATTTGTCTATATTACACCATAGAAATATACAGAGAATGCAGCTATATGTCTCACCAGGAGCATTGACTGTATCAGCGCCTCTCAAACTAGAGACGCCCACCCATAGAATAAATGTACAATCTTAACATTACAGTATGTACAAAAAGAATTCACTTTTATTTTTCAGATTTTATTTTTTTTTCCATTTTGTTTTATTATGCATTTATTTTAAACCAACCACGCGCAAAAACAGAATAAAAAATAAAAACTGTACAAGAACCGTTAAAGGATTCCATTGAGGCTTAACCCCTCCACTGCTGGCTGGAGGAGATAGTAGCTCCGCCCCCCTCCCTCCAGCGGAGCAGGGAGGTAAACTCCCAAAAGCCCCAGGGAGGTCTTTCGATATTTGCAAAGTCGAAAAAAGTCCCAACCCCTGGGGCTGCAGGGGTTAATTAATATATGATGGCTAAAAATAGAAAAACAATTGCTACAGTACTGTGTACAGAAATGGCATTTCATCTTTTTGTCTGGTTTTCGTTCTTCCCGTCTTCCTAGCGGATAAACATTTTCACCATGACCTTAGTTTATTATATCCTGTGGGAAAACGAACCTACATCCCACAGACGTCTGGGCCTTTCCACTGGGGGTGACGTTTCCCTGTAACCTGATTGCTTCATATGTTACACGTTAATCAAAATATGGCAAAAGAAAGGCAAATAAGACCTACAACAGCCTCTACACCACTCAATAAACATAGAATATCAGAGCTCATCGCAATACTGCAATGTGACTTAGATTGAGGAGGACATATCTCTGCCTGGATGGGTAATAAAATCACATACGTCACACCTGCCAGTCTGACTCTTTCTGACAAAGGTATTCCGGTTTTTATAAGAGTTTATCCATGTTAAAAATTGCTGTTAGTTCCATTTAATTTAGCCTAGAAAATAAGTAGGAAAAAAAAGACGGGTATTATCACACAGATGTGTATTTATCATCAAGACGTTCCCCATAAACGGCCCAATCTTTGCTCTGATCCCTACATTAAAGCTGCGTTTTGTGCAAATAAACGGAGAACATTCTGTTTGTAATACTTGTGAGTGTGCTCGTATGTATGTAACTGTACAATATACAGAAGACACTGGGACCATCGCTGCTCATGTAAATATATATATTGGATCAGGGCATAAGGACTGATACAGATTGACCTATGCTATAATACCATTTGTTACGCCCATTGGCATTGCAATTATTAGCGACTGGTGATGGGTTAGTGGAGGGGTAACTAGAGCAGGCGTTACTGGGAGGTGCGGCAGGGTACCGCTAGGTCACGCTCCTCTACATGGAAACACACCATTCATTTGTTGGATGTTTCTTGGTCTGGGAAGTATGTAATGACGCTGAGCTATTAGCGGTCATAGAATAGGTTTGGTGAATGAACAGTGGAACGTGACCACACTACGCAGCTGGTCCGTATAGTAGAACATGAATATGGCACTGCACACACATACATATATATATTATATATCTGTATGCACAGTGTTGTATGTACTATAAGGAAACAGGCAGAAAGCATGTTAACAATGACTATTATGTGCATTTTTGGACGTCCATTTGACCAAGTGCTTTGATATTAGTTACCGGTTGCTGATTGTAGGAGTAACTCCGGAATTTGCTAAAAAAAAAGAAAATTGACCAAACTGTCCAACATAATCCCACAGTTATCACCCATCAATCTCATGTTACGCTCCAGACCCTTATTCCCATGTAGCCCTTTAATACTTGGCTGGGTTCAGCCACACTTGGCTATTTACTGAAGAATTCCGTTCCATATTATAATCCACTACGACTAATGGACTGAAATGCCGTTGTCCTCTGGACATTAATGGACAATAGTAAAACTCTTGACAGTTCAACGGATGGGGCAGGTTTATAAGTGAAAGTGTTAGTGCGTCTACACAGACATCTTCACGGGTAAATTTTAACGCAGAACGCACATATATTCGCTCATGGATTTGGGATTTACCAGATAATTTGGGGGATGTCTTGAACAACAGTGAATGGCTCATTCCTTAATACAGGTTAGTGTCAGTGGAAAGGCTATTGTATATATGTGATGGGGGCATAAAGTGCAAACTTTAGACCTTTCATACTGAGACCCCCCTACGACGAAGTCTGTGCTTATCGCACAATTACATCACATTATACAGCTTTCTACCCTCTATCTAAAAGTAATACTGGACAAGCAGCTCCCTGGTACAGTTGTCAGCACAGCCGCCCCTTCCTTACTGTGATTGGCTCTTTCAGATTTCTGCCAGTGGGGAGTGTCACCGACAACTGCACCTTAAAGACGGTTGTCAGGAGACCTTTTAGCTGCAAGTAAGAAATCTGCAGCCAAGTGGAAATTGCATTTAGACCTTGAAATAACATGTAAAATGAAACGGTTAGAAGAGTTCTTGAAGGGTTATTCTTTCGAGCCCATTGGCAGGCGTTTGTCCGCTCTGGCAATAACAACGTGGTCATCACGGTGTAACCAAGGTAATATCTTTAGTTTGTACTCACACAATACGCCAGCACCTTGCCTGCAGGGGACTACAGAGTCTCTACATACATTGCTCTGTAATGATGGTCTTTGGAAGGATGTATGTTCACGTCACAATACAGAGAAACACGTCAGACGAGAATAAATATAAACCACTTTGATCATTCTCCTCACCATCCACAGCCCTCGCACATAAAAATAAACACAACACACACATAATGGGGCAGATTCAATTAAGCCACAACTTTGCGGCTACGCATTTTTGTTTTTTAGTTATTACAGTACCGCAACATCGTGGATTTCCCTTCGCATCCCTAAGGGGTGCGAGCGGAGAGCGGCAGTGTTGGCAGTAACGCGAGGTGCCTTCGTGTCCGTTCCGGAGGCACTCAGCGCTGAATCGGATGTGCCCCATTTGATTCCCAAGGACTATGGCAAACAAAATGTAACGTAAGGCAGATAGAGCTAGAAATAAATAGGCGTATATTGCAGTCTGTAAGCTGCTTCTCGAGAGCGGCGGGTACACTGCACGGAAGGCAAATGTACATGTGAGCCTGCAACCGGTGGAGGCAGTGTGGGCGTACCAGCCTGTCTATTCAGTGGGAACATGACTGAGGCACCCGACGCCTCGCACCTCAGTGATGTTATTAGTTCTTAGTGAATCAATAAGTGACACAATCATCCCCCCACCCAATCGTACAGATGATGTTTCAGTCCTAATTGGACCTTCATCAAGCCTTAATGAGCTCAATCACTTGCAAATATTAATATATTTCAAATGTAATTGAACTGAAGGGAGTGATGTCACATTACTGTGCCCATATGCATAGAGGTATATATATATATATATATATATATATATGTATATATATATGTATATATATATATATATATATATATATATAGACATCTGTTATAGGGCTTGGGTAAGTGCTAATTAGCAGGGGACCCTCATTTATGACACCGGGTAAATAAAGGACACTCTTGTCGTTTGCTATCTTAATGTAAGATTGGATTATAATGGTAACATCCACACGAGGTGATGACAAGAAGGTTCTAAGCAACTCTTTGCTACTTTATCTTAGTGCCTAGTAAGTTGATAGGCCGCCTCCCACAATATGGCTGCCTCCCCTGTGTATATAAACGCTGGTACACTTTAATGTGACTGGGCACACTGAATAAAAAAAAAAAATAGTTATTTGCTCCAGATAATTAAATCAGCCTTAAGATTTACTTCCTACAAACCCCACATTAGGGTATTGTTGTATTTTGCAGAACTTGGCATTTGCTTTACATTGTTCCAACATAGACAGGGCTCTATTGCACTTGGTACGAACCACAAGAAACTACACGTACGGAAATGTTTTTAAAGCATTGTCCGTTCCGAGCTCTGACATTGAGTCATGACAGAAATACGTCCGTTTTAAAGAATGTTCATTTGCCTTTTAGTTTCTTTTCATAACTAATCTGAATGACAATAAACCACATTTTAGCTAGTAGTGAGAGACACCTTAAACCATGAAGGCTTAAAGTCACCTTATAACCTACTCACAGTGGAGGCAGCCATTTTGTGGGTGGAGTCATTATTCATGAGAATGCAGTCTATGAATACATTAGTGACATCACTGAGGGGTGAGTCACAGAACGTCAGCTAAAAATGGCTGAACTGTGCTGAGGTGATGAGAACCCTAATAACAATTACATGCCCGGTGCATGATAACAGTACTGGTATCTGATTAGCGGCAAGTAAATATGACTATACCGCACCGCAAATCATTACTATATGAAATGACATCTAAATGTGGAGCAGCGAGGCGGATCTGAAAGACCTGTATGAAAACTGGTTCACAGGAAAAAGCTGTTGTAACCCACGGCAACTAATCAGATTCTGTTGGTTCCGGCAAGAGAACAACAGTCTATGTCTCCTTGGTTGCGCTGGGTTCCAAAACATTTTGATCCTGCGCCAAAGTTCTGAGGAATGTCCTCGTTTGTGTATAAATACTACTAGCGGGCGGTGAGGAACAGAAATGAGCCTTTATATCTCAATCCTTCATAGACGCAGCTTACAGATATGCAAGTATTTGGCAACAAAAATAAATAGATTAATATAAAAACAACAACAACAACAACAACAACAACAACAACAACATATAACATAAAACAAAGCAAATGGAATAAACAAAACTAGTGGTGGAAAGTAAAAACATCGTACTCTTTTCCTCCCCGCACTTTCGCAGCTTGCTGTCTCCTTAAAAAACCGCATTGCTGTGAATGTATTGCCAGTACGTGCAAAGGAACGGAGGGGTTGAGGAAGACTTTCCGCCAAGGCTTCTACAATGATAATCTTTTCCTTCCCCATCCATTAGCCGGAACCCCCATAAATCTATGGCGTTAATGTGGATCTCATGAGAGAAGGCGATCAATAAATTATAAGCATTTAGAAAATATATATTATATATATAGATATATCTATGTTAAGAGATTAAAGAGAAAGATAGATTTAAATAAAATTACATTTTTTCTGTTTTTGTTTTGTTTTTTTTTTACCAAAAAAACGTGTCTGTTGGAGGCTGAAGGATCCCACATTCGTTTACTGTTTGGCTACCAAACAGGGTGGCTGATCTAGCCTTCCTTACTAGCAGTAAAAGGATGACTTCTACAATACACCACCCAGTAGACTCTGAACACCATGTATACATGTCATTGGCCACACTGCGCATGTGACCTTGTAGCACTGATACAATTTACCCAGAAGCCTTTGCCACAGGAGCGCTGTTTGCCAGACAACGAAAGACACATAAAAACATATACATAAAAGGCACACCCATTTTCCACAGTCCTTGTATTCCTACGTCACTCCCAGAAAATGAAAAATCCACAGGAGTGAACCCGGCTTGGCCGAGCTTTACAAAAAAAAAAAATTGATGAAAAAAAAAAAAAAAAAGACGACGTTCCACAGGTATGAAATAAAATAAGAATGACATACGTTTCAATATTTAGTTCTTAATGGGTTTTTTTGTTCTTTTTTTCCTGAAAAAAAATGGCTTATCACTGCAATGCGCAAACATAGAAATTAAAAACTTGGTTTCCTTGTTGCATCCGTTTGAAAGGGAAAGAAAAAAATAAAAACGTATTTGAAAAGGGAAAGAAAAACCACTTATTTAGAAAAAAGTATTAAAAATAAAATAAATTACAGTTTTTTTGTTTTTTTTTGTAGAGTGTGTTGTAGCATTCTTATGGCAACAAACTCCTATTCTGTGCAAAGTATCTGGATCTACAGTAATGTGTTTGTTCCCCTTGAGAATAAAAAAAAAATACAACCAAAAATAAAAAAACAAAACTAAAAATAAAGAAAGCAAAAAATAAATATGCAATTGGAAATAAACCACATTTTGATCTCTGTGTAAAACAGTTCTTTGTGTGTTAAATAATGTCTGAAAGTTTTACGTCAGCAAAGTTCAGGACTCCAGGGGAGACGCGTTATTTGAGAAGTTGTCAGTCTGTTCTACTTGTCCCTCCTGCCTGGTTTCCTCCTCCGTGTCTAGCTGGTGCTCCGGGATTACAGAGCTCTCTCCTGGATCCTGTTCTTCCTCGATGCCACTGTTCCTGTCCTTATCGGACTCCTCGGCCTCCTCCTCCAATGTCAGCTCAAACTGAAACTTCTCAATGCAGCTCTCCTCGTCCTTATCCTGGTCATCCGGAGGCGGAGATGGACTTTGCGGGATCATTCCTTGGTACCAATCCCTGTTGTCCTCCAATGTATCAAGGATATCCTGAGCGTCCGGGTGGACGAGATCTGACCACGTCTCCCACAGAGGGTGGACGATATAATCTATGAAGCCAACCTGGTAATTAACAGAAATGCAAAGGGTTAAGACTACTTTATTGACTTACACTTCCGCCTACATTGACTGGAAAAACACCTTAAAGCCATAATGAGCAGTAAATATATAAGAAAAGCTTTTTAATGGTTGGCTAAAGTCATCTGAAAGTGAATAACCCACTTTTAAATCTTTTGAACCTGTCACCTGGACCAACATCCCTTTTCACTTGCAGATTTCCTCCGGAATATAAATGATAAGAGTGTGCAATACAGAGGATGCTGATATCCGAGTTATGACTCAGCGAGAGTGCACGGCGGGGCTGAGATAGACTCTGCTGCTGCGGGTCAGACCTCCAGCTGTGGCCTCATATGACTCAGCAGATGTATCTTAGCATCACTCGGGCAAACAGATGCATGGCGACAACCAACGACCACAGATGCCCATTGAGCTGGTCTCGTCTACGGCCAGGACGCCCCGTGAATGTCCCGCCGGCTTTGTAATATGGTCTCATGTTTACGGCGGTGATGACTGGAAATTAAAGGAGGTATTAGTCACATGGGGAGACATTATACCAGGCTTGGGCAACATGTGACTCTCCAGCCAGGGCCTGCTGGGACTTGTAGTTCCACCGCAGCTGGAGAGTCGTAGTTTGCCAAGCCTCTGCCCCATACAAAGCGTGATGGGAGGACATGAACTGGAGGCCACAAAACTCAAGGACAGCGCAGTGGAAGACATCTTTGAAAAGAATATATGAGAAATATATGAATGGTGGTGTTGACTAAATTTATCAAAATAATTTAAAAATATAGAAGAGGTAATGTAAGTACATAGTATATATAGAGGGACTTCAGGTGACATTCAGTCTGCTCCCACGCTGATCAGATCACCAAGTAAAAATATATGACCCTCTGCCCATGCTATGGTGGAATGAGCAATGATGTCCTGTAACCCACAGCAACCAACCAGCTAATAGCTTTTAGCAGCTCAGTGTAGTCACACTAATGAAAGCCGAGATCTGATTGGTTGCTACGTGATACAGCAATGCTGCTCTTTGTACCATCTTATTACTCCAAAATTAGAGGGTGACTTCTTACCATCTAATAGTCCCAATTTTTTAGAGCGAAATGGGGGCTTCGGGGAAAAGGGGTGGAGCAATGATCGTTTACTTTCTTTGTCTACACTAGTAAACTGTAACTGGCTGCTGGG
Source organism: Mixophyes fleayi (assembly GCF_038048845.1). Classification (NCBI taxonomy): domain Eukaryota; kingdom Metazoa; phylum Chordata; class Amphibia; order Anura; family Limnodynastidae; genus Mixophyes; species Mixophyes fleayi. Next base: position 43,432,588 of record NC_134405.1, read on the forward strand.
TGTAAGACCGCCACTTACTTTGCGCCAGTTCCCCGCCATAACCTCCAGTCATCAAACCATCTAAAAATGGCCACGTTAGTGACCTATATCCAAGACGACAGCTCCTTCACTGCCACCAGTGACACAGAAAGCTGATTTGAGGGCAGACATACACCCTGTGTAGTGGTCGGACGTAAGACTGCTCACCTGGGACTTCTCCACGGAGGCCGTATGCTTGTCACACATAGGGCTGATCTCCATCCCCCTCTCCCTCTCCTTGTCTCCCTGTCTGAAGAACTCCTCCAGGATTCGGTCCGTCCACTGACGATACAGTTCCAGCGGTTTGGTTGGGTTGCTGAGGTCGGCGCAGTGCACCATGTTACGGAGGACCTGCAACGGAAGAGAGCAGTGATGGAATGAATGCCTGCTATCGCCCGTTTAGATTGTAAGCTCTTTGGGATAGGCACCTCAATCCTAATATTGTGCTGCACACATACATCTATTAACTGATCCCTGGCAAACTATATTTGCATCTCTATATATAAATATTATGCCCCTACTTTTCTCCTATGCCGCCCACCCCTCCCCTGCCATCCTGGAATGGAACTTTGTTATGTACAATGACAACAGAACCCACATATCTCCCGTGTTATTACTCACCTGCATCCTGTCTGTGTAGTTATCTAGCAACAAGACACCAGAACTGGTCACTTTTTTGGTCTCCACCATAGTCTTCAGGTCAGCTAACAAGCTCATGTGCTTGGACATATCGGTTGCCAGGACCTGATAGGGTAAGAAACATTATATGTGAAAAACTACTGTGCCCTAAATTATACAGGAATTATTGTAATTGCATAATTTTAAAAACTTTCTATATGGCAACAATTTGATCTGTGTTGTATAAGAGAACTCACTCACATCAGTCCCTGCCCCATTGGAGCTTACAATCTAAATCCCCTAACATACACACACAGAGTGCGAGAGACTAAGGGCAATTTAATAGCAGTAAATTAACCTACTACTATGTGGGAAGAAGCCCACGCAAACACGGGGAGAACATACAAACTCCACACAGATAAGGCCATGGTCGGAAATCGAACTCGAACTCTGCTGTGAGGCAGAAGTGCTAACCACTGAGCCACAACACCCACAGAGTAACGGAAGGAACGCTGCTGTGGGAATCATACAATGGTTGCTGGCACTGATTCAGAAGGATGATGTATTATGTGTGTGTTCTGCACTCCTCAATGACCAACATGTTGCCCAGGAACTTTCTAACACTTCCATTTGTTATGGCTGTGTCATATCCATGTTGTACCATCACACTAATATCTATGATCCCATATTGGGCCCCATCGGCTGATTATCAAATATACAATACATTCTCTTGGGAACCACCTCTTAGAACCCAGTCTAGTTATTAATCAGAAATAGATACAGCAGAAACTCTTTGGGCCTGAGTCATTAAGGAGAGTAAAGCATAAAAAAAGGAGTAACTTTGCACCTGAGCAAAACCATGTTGTATTGGAGGGGGAGGTAAAGTTAAAATGTGGGGGCAGATTTATAGTTGGATAGGGCATGTCCTAGATCATCTTTAAATTTCAGTGCAGAGATCAAGTATTTGTGTGCTAGATGGAAAAAACAGACAGCATTTAACTTATGTTAATAAATTATTTGCACCCCTTGCATTGTAACATGGTTTGTTCCGGAGAACATTTACTCCTTTGTTTTGCCTTACTTTCCTTAATGACTCAGACCCACAGTGTTAAGTAGACATTAAAGTCATTAACAATCTACTAAGTAAAGTGTTGAAGTAATGGCCCAACAGCTACCCCCATTGCCTGTACGCCGGTTTCTGTTATCCAGCCTCTGCGTCTATGTGATCAATTCACAAAGGTTACACTATAGAGGACTTTTAGTGTTGGCCTTATTTATTCTGGCCACAAACGCTACAATATGGGGCAATTGGTCTAATATTGCAGCGTGTGCGAGTCAAAAACGACCGGGAGGCCCAAAAATAATCCGAAGAGGAAGTGAGAGATACCAGAAGGAATCATGGGAATGTGTTAAATCCCCACAGTGTACAATGATACACATCATATTCCAGTGGTTCCCAAACTGTGCGCAGCGGCTGCCTGGGGTGGAGCCGTGATCTCACAGCGGTGCTGCAGCCAGGGCCAGTGGTAAGCACTGCGGGGGGGACTACTTGGTAATTATTTTGGATTAGGGGTGCCTTTAAAAAATTATGAAGCCCTAAGGATGCCTTGAACTGAGAAAGTTTGGAATCCACTATAATCACATGACCGTAGAACACTGTTCGGAACATCAGAATAGACAATAGACTCTAGCACTCTTCAGTGCTTCCACCCTCGGCTCGGAGATGATTTATACATGTAGGATCCCACTCATTGTCATCCTTTCGATAGAAAAGAAGCGATGAGTCAGCTATTCCAGGGTCCTACTACCAGTGTAAATGTGGAGTGACATCACGTGGTGACATCACCAGGGCTTCCTGTGGTAATGTGGAAAAAGTGTCCAGCTTTGAAGGCTGTTTTTTTTTTTTTTCCAAAGCCTTATTTTTACTTTGGGAGTTAGAGCTGAGATAGGATACACCCCCCCCCCTCCCCAAAACTGGAATCTGTCCACACAATTTAAATGTGCCCTCAACATGGTATTGCCAAGGTACAAGATTACAGCCACGCTGGTGAAATGGGGATTTGCACAAGATCGTAATCCTCTGTCTACACAATGGCCTTTAAAAACACCCATCTACAGTATGGCACTGTCGGATACGCCGTATCTAAACGACAACGTGTATATTAGTTCACGCCAGGGACTACAGCCCGGTAATTTACCATATCTAATTCCGTCACCATTGATGCGTATGTACAAGTGACTCATTACCATGTCAATCACCATCTTCCTCATCGTCTGACGTTGACGCTTTGTCAGGTTCTGGAAAATGTCACAGTTCTCTTCCTGCAGGAGCTTGAACCCCACGGCCAGATGATGGTTCTCCAGTACGGACTCGTCGTTGTACATTAACGCCAGCTCCGAATCTGAGTGGCAGATAAAAGGAGGAATCTCGGTCATCGGTTTTCTTGTGTACACGACAGTCAAGTTACAGTGTCGAAAAACCACCGTGTACTAGTACGCCTGGCCTAGTCGTCATCATCATCATTTATTTAATGTACATCTGTCACTTACACACGGTGGAGTCAGAGACTTTGTGGGCTAAACCAATATTTAGCATCTGTGTCTCACGGCTCAGTGATGTCGCTACTTCCTAGTGATGTCATAGTCTGGAATTGTTATATAGAATGTGGCCTCTCTCACTGTGTGTAGGTGACAGGTATGAACTGCATGTAGGAAGATATATGTATATTTAAACAGAGCTTCCTAAGCAACACTTTTTGTCTTTGCCTAATGTATAACTGATTTTAATGATATGTGGTATTTTGATATACTGTTAGCTGCTACACAGTACCATATTATTATGATAATTGGTGTATTGGCTCTACGGGATATAAATGGGTAAAACGTAGAAATACGCTGATGCACCCAGGGCAGTTTGACATATTGGCAGATATAGCTTTGGCGTGTTGCAGTATACAGTCTCTTCTCCCAGTAGACAGTACAATACTTCTATTATATAGACAGGGGAAAGGATTGTGGCTGGCAGCTTGTGTTATTACAGGACAGATGTTCTGCGCTGTGACCACCCTCAGCCACTTCTGTGCTGACCAACGCCATAAGCTCTTTAACTGGATGAGACGCTGGATCCACTTACTTGTATTAATAAGAAACTGATTGGAAACTCCGGGATGATCCACGTCATGAATAGCAGCTGCGAATAATGCCGCCAAGGTCTCCAGGTCTGTAAACACCGCCTGGCGGGAAGACACGGGGAGATTAGCACATCATCATACATGTAGTGTACAGTGTGACATGTAATATGTAATATGACTACAGCACTGTCTGCCACGCACCTCTCCTTAACATGTCTGGTCTGCGCGCTCACTGTTTGCTGGAAATAAGTATATTTCCCTAATAAGTACATAAGTAGTACCCCCTTTTATATTAATAAGGTGGTAGCAGGGGGTATAATGGAAGCCACTTTATGACTATGCATCCTCCTCCTTGTCTAGGGGAACAAGGAGTATGCAGAATAATTATATATATATATATATATATATATATATATATATATACACATACATACACACACACACACACACAAACATATATACACACACACACATACACACACACAGTAACACACATGGATTAAAGTTTTTGCGCACAGCAATGGCTATGTACATTGATAGCGTCCATATTAAGTATGTGGTCTGGTAGTTATGTAGATCTCCCAGCACATCTGAGACACATGTACATTGTACTTCCCATACGCCGGCTGTCTCATGTTCTTCTTGTGATACATTATTAAGCAGATCTCAGACTGGCTGAATGAGTTGGACATTCTGACACTGCAGAGGTCCGGGCAGAGAAGTGTTACCACGTAATCAGGGATTGGCTCGTGTTACTTATGACGTCCATGCTGCTATCTCCATCTGTTTACATTGTACATTATTAATATTTTCAGAGGGCCCGGGAGGATAGCTGGTAACTCCATCACAGCTCTCACACTGACGATCCTGCTGGTCTGTGACGAGCCCGCTGCCAGCACTTCTGCCTGGTTCTGCCTCTTATCTGATTAGCTATTGTTTAAATAAACCAAGGAATGGAAAGGGGCACAGAGAGCCTAAAGCACTCAACTGCTCGGAGAGTCAAGTCTCTCTCTTGATGTATAGGATGGAGAACCCGATACAACACACGTGCGGCCCTCGGACCTTCAAAAGGGCCGCACATTATCCTTAATCTCAGTAATAAGTTAAAATAAAGATTTAAACAAAGAAAAGGGCACCACATGCCCTCAATCTTTCTCCATTGAGGATTGAATATACATCTATTAAAATTACAAGACTTTCAACGATGTACAGAGGTAGAGGGATAAGAAAGAAAGAGGAGAAGGCAGAGGGGTCCTCTGGGGTTATCCTGGCTAAGAAACACGGCTTCCACACATGTCCTTATTATAGACCAGCCCAGGTTAAGGCTCGGTGGGCCTTCTATAGCTCATCGCTGCTTTCAGTTCTATTTGTGTCGCCCTGAAAGCTGCTATCTGAGTACACTCGCATTCAGCTCCCCATTGATGATATAATTGCGTGGCTGAAAGGCACAGAAAAGAAGCCGTGTATTAAGTAGGAAATTTGCAGGAGGGTGTGTACACATAACTCATCTGGACAACCCCTTTAAGCAGACGAGGGGTCGGACAACAGCTTCACTCTCTTCAGCCACCAATTTGCAGAAACAGCCATGAAATACATCCCACAGAACAGCCCTCACCAAACCTCGCCCCGTCCGTCTCTTACATCCAATGCCGGCGTGGAGAGCAGCACGTGGGTGGACTGTGTGACGTCCGCGGCGTGTAAGCTGTTGTGGTACGCCACATCCGCGTGGTAGTGATCTTCCAAGGTCATCATGTATGTGATTAGGGTTTCTATGGGTATCTTAAAGATCTTACACAACTCTCTTTCCTGCGGACACAGAAGACAGCTGGGTTTACTCTTAGGAAAGTCACATGTAAGAGATATGACAACGGTGATGTGTGATGGGACATACACACAGTCCTACACACTGGATGTGACATATCAATCATTAGCAATTAGACTTCGTATAGCATTTATATTATTCTAGTGGTAAAACATTACAGACTATTGAGCGTTGGCAGCTCGTCAATTTTTGTGATGTAAACATATCTCCATACCGCACTCTGTACCAGAATGTGTCCCATCTAGATTTAAGCTCATCTTAGACCTGTGCGGGGGGACAGCACCGCAAAAGTGTTAGCAAGTAGAGTAAGAGTAAGATGAGGCATAATTAAGACTTTGCCCAATCTCCTGTTATGGTTCTTAGGAGGAGTTTGATAACCCTGTAATTACACTATTCTCCCCGGTGTATATGACATTTCATTGCATTACACTGTGTACGAATAGGGTAATGCGAACTTGGCATTTACTATCAAGCCGCATCTGTACACTATTATGGGATGTAAGTATTTACATTTGCACGTCTGACACAGAAATAATGCGGTTTAGGATTTGGCAGTATCTGCAGACATACACACAGCTTTCATGGCAAAATTTTTACACGTGTCCTCTGGGAGCAAAATGTGTCAAACTCATCATCTCTTGAGTATGTTTTTCTTTTTCATTTACAAGTCTGTGACCATTTCACAGCCGACAATAGAAGCACAAGTAGAGACAGCTCCATGTGTCAGACAGACTAGAAGAGCTCTATAGGGGTTCTATAAAGGCCATGTGCAATACAATGTTTAGGTTCAGCTACTTTTTAGTTGAATGAAGCTGGATTTGACCTGTCTCTGTAACTACACCTCCAGCATCCACTACATGGACCTCAGGACGTAGAACAAAGAGTACCCCCATCAGCTATGTCATGATCACGTCTATGTAACTACACCTCCAGCATCCACTACGTGGCCCTCTGGACATAGAACAAAGAGTACCCCCATCAGCTATGTCATGATCACGTCTCTGTAAACACTACTCACCTGAAATATGGTGTACATTATGCAGCCCAGCGGACGGTTATTGGAATATTCCGCCACTCGGAAGATGTTAAGGCCCCACTTGTTTAAATGATCCAATTCCTGAAGGGTAGAGAGACAGAGTCAACGTGAGGTCGGTGCGGATTCTTATTGGCCAGCCGCAGTTGGACTGGATCTCAGTTATACTCGGGATACAAAAATGAATTATCCTAACACAGTAAAAGCCTGTACAGATCTATAACCAGTTAGCAGATGCAGATATGGAAATATTGTGCACCTCACGTCTGGCTATATAATGGGATAACATTGGGTATTAAAGAGGGTAACTATTTCCTCTTGTCCTGATCTATTATCAGGACACCATTATGAAAACAATATTCTACAAAGCTCCGTCTTTGCGTTTTCATTTATATCTGGAATTGCTGATTGCACAGAACCATTGTGTCTCTGCATAGGGATTAAATGGGCTAGTGGCTTTCTAAATCACTGCATGTAAAAGCAAGGTGAGACCTCAAAGTTAGTATCTATCGCTCTAAAGTCCCAGACCCTCCGATACAACCATCAACCACCAGCCATAGCACCGAGGGAGAGAAACGAGACAGAGATAACAAATGCAGTTGAAATGATTCCAGCAACAAAATAATCTAAAATGTTATGCAAAATATACCATCCTTTAAATCTATAGTAAAACATAAAAAATATTATGCACTATATATATTAAATGCTCCTGCAACAGGCATTATATACACATATTACATAGGGCAGTGTCAGCTGATGTGTGGTCATGTGACAGACCAGCGTTCCATCCCTTCAGACTCTAGAACTCCTGTGTGACACTGTTCCTAGAAGACTGGGAACACATCTGTACCTGGCCAAGAGGTTCCTCCTGGTCGGTCTTCACTCCGAATCGAGGTATTGTAGAGTTGGTCAGGCTGGAGCTGTGAGTGAGTTTCTTGACACCGCTGATTTGGCACATCGTCTGCTGTTTCTTCTTCTTCTCTCGCTCCTTCTGAGTTGGGGAAGGGATCTCCACATCGTTCTGCTTGTCTGTAAGACATGACACAGGAGGACAGAATGAAATGCGGGGACAGCTCCCAGAACGCCGCACACAATAATGTAATCTGTATGTACCCATCCCGGCTCCAGCTCCCTCTTCCGTCCCTCGCAGGATGTGGAGACCATTTTTGAGCACAGATATTCCGAGCCTTAGAAAACAGGTTTGTAGGGACAGGATAAGATGAACCACAGAAGAGTCCATGTTTAATAAGAAAGTGAAATCCTCCCAGCGTTGAGGGAGGTCCTGCTCTGTCCGGTGCATGGAGAGCTATGAGGAGCCTGGGACGGAGGGATCGGTATTTAATGGGTATTGGGAACAGCTGTCCCAAGTTTCCCCATATTCCTCTTACAGGAAGGATGGTGAAAACGGACAGTTTACTAGCTCAGGAACAAGTGATTAAGAGCAGATCATGTATCTTATGGGAAGGAGGTTGCGATATTTACCCAGCAGAATAAAACATAATATCCATCTGTGGTTCTGTCATTTAACAAGACGTTACCATAAGGCTTAACAACTGCAAGTTTACCAACCCCTCCACACGTCTATGTACGGCACCGCACACGTATGACACACCAATGTGCGGCATCACATGATAAAGAGCATGTAACATCACAGTACCAGTACATATTAGACGAGCGAGGCAGAATAACATGTGCTGTACACATACATCCATCCATCACCTCCCCCATCTCTGCCCAACATAGTAACAAGATTACATATAATGAATTTTTATACCGCATCAGATACAGTTTTATGGGAGATAATCCACAACTATTACACGATGAATTGATCTAATCTCTGCTGTCTGTCACACTGTACAGCACAGGACACTCTCTGCAGCTGGTCCCGCTGGCTGTGAGGGCATGCTGGGACTTGTGGTTCTACAGCAGCTGGAGAGCCACAGATGTCCTAACCCTGCACTGATCCCTGATGATCCAGCCTACAGGACGGCACAAGACTCTCCCCCGTTTCCCACAACTGGCACTTCGGAAAAGGAAAACTAAATATACATTCCCACGTCAAAGGTTTATTAATATAGGATGGGATAACTGCCTCAAATCTCAAACTTTCTGTCTGCGTGAGAAACATGAATCACGAAACCTTCTGCCTATGTAACGTCTTACATGACGGAGTCATTATGTTATGTGCAACAGACATCCGGAGAACCTGTCTGTACAGACGGTGTGTCCCAAGTGCTGGATACCAGGAGATGCAGCTTCCACCGGGAGCGGTGACATCCAATGATACAGAGAGGTAAAGGAGGAGTGATGGGAGGAACTAGGGGTTACATGGAGTAGTGGGAGGAGCTAGGGGATACATGCAGCAATGGGAGGAGCTAGGAGTTACATGGAGTAATGGGAGGTGCTAGAGGTTACATGGAGTAATGGAGGAGCTAGAGAATAAATGGAGTAATGGAGGAGCTAGAGGTTACATGGAGTAATGGAGGAGCTAGAGGTTACATGGAGTAATGGAGGAGCTAGAGGTTACATGGAGTAATGGGAGGTACTAGAGGTTACATGGAGTAATGGGAGGTGCTAGAGGTTACATGGAGTAATGGAGGAGCTAGAGGTTACATGGAGTAATGGAAGGTGCTAGAGGTTACATGGAGTAATGGGAGGTGCTAGAGGTTACATGGAGTAATGGAGGAGCTAGAGGTTACATGGAGTAATGGAGGAGCTAGAGGTTACATGGAGTAATGGGAGGTACTAGGGGTTACATGGAGTAGTGGGAGGAGCTAGGGGATACATGCAGCAATGGGAGGAGCTAGGAGTTACATGGAGTAATGGGAGGTGCTAGAGGTTACATGGAGTAATGGAGGAGCTAGAGGATAAATGGAGTAATGGAGGAGCTAGAGGTTACATGGAGTAATGGAGGAGCTAGAGGTTACATGGAGTAATGGGAGGTACTAGAGGTTACATGGAGTAATGGGAGGTGCTAGAGGTTACATGGAGTAATGGAGGAGCTAGAGGTTACATGGAGTAATGGAAGGTGCTAGAGGTTACATGGAGTAATGGGAGGTGCTAGAGGTTACATGGAGTAATGGAGGAGCTAGAGGTTACATGGAGTAATGGAGGAGCTAGAGGTTACATGGAGTAATGGAGGAGCTAGAGGTTACATGGAGTAATGGAGGAGCTAGAGGTTACATGGAGTAATGGGAGGTGCTAGAGGTTACATGGAGTAATGGGAGGTACTAGAGGTTACATGGAGTAATGGGAGGAGCTAGAGGTTACATGGAGTAATGGAGGAGCTAGAGGTTACATGGAGTAATGGGAGGTGCTAGAGGTTACATGGAGTAATGGGAGGTACTAGAGGTTACATGGAGTAATGGGAGGTGCTAGAGGTTACATGGAGTAATGGAGGAGCTAGAGGTTACATGGAGTAATGGGAGGTGCTAGAGGTTACATGGAGTAATGGGAGGTGCTAGAGGTTACATGGAGTAATGGAGGAGCTAGAGGTTACATGAAGTAATGGAGGAGCTAGAGGTTACATGGAGTAATGGAGGAGCTAGAGGTTACATGGAGTAATGGAGGAGCTAGAGGTTACATGGAGTAATGGGAGGTGCTAGAGGTTACATGGAGTAATGGGAGGTACTAGAGGTTACATGGAGTAATGGGAGGTGCTAGAGGTTACATGGAGTAATGGAGGAGCTAGAGGTTACATGGAGTAATGGGAGGTGCTAGAGGTTACATGGAGTAATGGGAGGTGCTAGAGGTTACATGGAGTAATGGAGGAGCTAGAGGTTACATGGAGTAATGAGAGGTGCTAGAGGTTACATGGAGTAATGGAGGAGCTAGAGGTTACATGGAGTAATGGAGGAGCTAGAGGTTACATGGAGTAATGGAGGAGCTAGAGGTTACATGGAGTAATGGAGGAGCTAGAGGTTACATGGAGTAATGGAGGAGCTAGAGGTTACATGGAGTAATGGGAGGTACTAGAGGTTACATGGAGTAATGGGAGGTGCTAGAGGTTACATGGAGTAATGGAGGAGCTAGAGGTTACATGGAGTAATGGAAGGTGCTAGAGGTTACATGGAGTAATGGGAGGTGCTAGAGGTTACATGGAGTAATGGAGGAGCTAGAGGTTACATGGAGTAATGGAGGAGCTAGAGGTTACATGGAGTAATGGAGGAGCTAGAGGTTACATGGAGTAATGGAGGAGCTAGAGGTTACATGGAGTAATGGAGGAGCTAGAGGTTACATGGAGTAATGGAGGAGCTTGAGGTTACATGGAGTAATGGGAGGAGCTAGAGGTTACATGGAGTAATGGGAGGAGCTAAAGGATATATGGAGTAATGGGAGGAGTTAGAGGTTACATGGAGTAATGGGAGGTGCTAGAGGTTACATGGAGTAATGGGAGGTGCTAGAGGTTATGTGCAACAGACATCCGGAGAACCTGTCTGTACAGACAGTGTGTCCCAAGTGCTGGATACCGGGAGATGCAGCTTCCACCGGGAGCGGTGACATCCAATGATACAGAGAGGTAAAGGAGGAGTGATGGGAGGAACTAGGGGTTACATGGAGTAGTGGGAGGAGCTAGGGGATACATGCAGCAATGGGAGGAGCTAGGGGTTACATGGAGTAATGGGAGGTGCTAGAGGTTACATGGAGTAATGGAGGAGCTAGAGGATACATGGAGTAATGGAGGAGCTAGAGGTTACATGGAGTAATGGAGGAGCTAGAGGTTACATGGAGTAATGGAGGAGCTAGAGGTTACATGGAGTAATGGAGGAGCTAGAGGTTACATGGAGTAATGGGAGGTGCTAGAGGTTACATGGAGTAATGGGAGGTACTAGAGGTTACATGGAGTAATGGGAGGTGCTAGAGGTTACATGGAGTAATGGAGGATCTAGAGGTTACATGGAGTAATGGGAGGTGCTAGAGGTTACATGGAGTAATGGGAGGTGCTAGAGGTTACATGGAGTAATGGAGGAGCTAGAGGTTACATGGAGTAATGGGAGGTGCTAGAGGTTACATGGAGTAATGGGAGGTGCTAGAGGTTACATGGAGTAATGGAGGAGCTAGAGGTTACATGGAGTAATGGGAGGTGCTAGAGGTTACATGGAGTAATGGAGGAGCTAGAGGTTACATGGAGTAATGGAGGAGCTAGAGGTTACATGGAGTAAAGGAGGAGCTAGAGGTTACATGGAGTAATGGAGGAGCTAGAGGTTACATGGAGTAATGGAGGAGCTAGAGGTTACATGGAGTAATGGAGGAGCTAGAGGTTACATGGAGTAATGGGAGGTACTAGAGGTTACATGGAGTAATGGGAGGTGCTAGAGGTTACATGGAGTAATGGAGGAGCTAGAGGTTACATGGAGTAATGGGAGGTGCTAGAGGTTACATGGAGTAATGGGAGGTGCTAGAGGTTACATGGAGTAATGGAGGAGCTAGAGGTTACATGGAGTAATGGAGGAGCTAGAGGTTACATGGAGTAATGGGAGGTGCTAGAGGTTACATGGAGTAATGGGAGGTGCTAGAGGTTACATGGAGTAATGGAGGAGCTAGAGGTTACATGGAGTAATGGAGGAGCTAGAGGTTACATGGAGTAATGGAGGAGCTAGAGGTTACATGGAGTAATGGAGGAGCTAGAGGTTACATGGAGTAATGGAGGAGCTAGAGGTTACATGGAGTAATGGAGGAGCTTGAGGTTACATGGAGTAATGGGAGGAGCTAGAGGTTACATGGAGTAATGGGAGGAGCTAGAGGATATATGGAGTAATGGGAGGAGTTAGTTGATTTATGTAGTAATGGGAGGAGCTAGTGGATATAAGTAGTAATAAAAGGAGTTATAGGAAGAGGTTGTATGGAGTAATAGGAGGATTTATAGGTAGAGGGTAAGATAACAGAAAGACTGCTATAGAACTGTTATATGGAGTAATAAGACGTGATTGAGCAGGATCAACTTTGCAGTTCAAAGTTTTCGTCTCGCATTCAAGGTTCTATAAACAGTGAAGATTACTGTGTTTGAGTTTTAATTTTACACAAAAAAACTGTCACAAATAAGATACAATAAGATACAATAAGATACAATGTAGAAATTAATCTTGAACATGTTTACGTTACTGGCCGGTTCATCTTGCTGGGATTTAGTCTATGGAAAGAATTTACTGCAAATTTTTCAACATTAGAGCCGATTCTATGAAGCAGCTTTAGAACCACTTTTAAGAAAAGGTCAAACGTCTCCAGTTCAGTGTACAGTTCTCCTGAACATTTACCAGTTGTGTTATACTTTTGGTTGTCTCTAAAGAGAAAAATAGTAAAACCTTTTCTTTTTTCCATTACGCATGTAGGGTTGTCCTAGCTAAATGTTATCCGGTGTCCCGGAATCTAGGATACTCCACAAAGAGGCAGATATCTCTTGGGCAGCAAACACGTCTCACTGGCACTATCCCATAAGGAATGCTTGGGAACAAAGTGTTTCGGAGAACAGGTCTCCTACCTATATACTGTATATGTAATATCATGTTTCAACCCGGGTCTCACTGAAAACTATTGAAAGTTAAAAAAAACCAAAACATAATAAGAGGAGCCAATCAAAGCTCCTCTTACGATGTTGCCAGGGAGACCCGGACAGAACTGTGTTCAGTGTGAACCCAGTCATCATCATCATCATCTACTTATTTATATAGCACCACTTATTCCGCAGCGCTGTACAGAGAACTCATTCACATCAGTCCCTGCCCCATTGGAGCTTACAATCTAAATTTCCTAACATACACACACAGGCCGAGAGAGACTGAGGGCAATTTAATAGCAGCCAATTAACCTACCAGTATGTTTTTGGAGTGTCCCCAGTGACCCCAGTGCTGTGAGGCAGAAGTGCTAAACACTAAGCCTGGGAATTTGCCGGCGTGGGAGGCTCTGTCACCCGACAATATCCCGGGTTCATATAACTGGGCTATTGCCGGGGCGGCAATGTCGTTTGTCTGTGTGAATAAGGTGACCCGGGGTCACGACCAGGGATATTCTCGGGTTATAACCAGATACGCTGCTGTCTGAAATGTGCTCTGTTAAAAGCAGCTCATTGGAGGGGCTCAACTTGAAAATTCATGGAAGACGCGGGTACAGAGTGAAAGTCGGCGACCTGGGATACACCCCAAAGTGCAGAGTGACTGGTTGCAACACTGGTTGAAACCGTGTTCACTATCCCGTATCGGACCCCTGATTTTGGTGAGAAAGGGGTATTAGAGAATCAGTGAAGAATGCAATCTGACCGAGGTAACCACTGCTGCATACAGCTGTATACCCAGTACTGCAGATACTCCACCACTAGACATGAAGCCAGTTAATAACCAGTGAAGACGACACGATTTCTAAATGCAAGTTGTTGTAACTATATAATTATGAAACGAAAGCCCACCCTTCTGTACCACTAATCCAGCCATAATGAGCCTTGTGAGGAATACAGATACAAAATTATTACTTCCATCTATAATGTGGTAGAGATAATTAGAGACAAAATAGTTAATGTATGTCCCCTACTTGCGATGCTCCCTTTACATACGGATTTGGATAATGAGTAGTACAAGTATATATAGCTCATTTTACAATATGGTTGGGTATAATGATATGATTGATCTATTGGTAGATAAGTCAGTCTATTTTTGGTGAATCTCAAAGTTTGTATTTATCGTACACTTCATTAACTTTGATACAGCAAGTACCTAATGACAAGCCATAAATGGCAGAAAGTGCATGTAACAGAAATCCCGGGGTATATGTACTAAACTGCGGGTTTGATTGGTTGCCATAGGCAACATCTCCACTATTTCAGATTCTAGCTGTCATTTTGTAGAATGTACTAAATAAATGATAACTAGAATCTGATGGGTTGCAATAGGCAACATCCTCACTTTTTAAACCCGCAATTTAGTAAATTAATAATAAACTTGCTTCTTAGGAAATAACCTTGCAATGAAACACGTCAAGCTAACCTTGTCCCGGGACTGTGACATAACATTTAAATATTATGGACATAGGAATTCAGCTCTGAGGAATGATCAGACCTGGCTACAAACCGTGGAGGAGAAGTGAAATAATTTCCTTCTGGCAGATGAGTGTATAACAGAGATTCACTGCATTCTAAGGATGTGGCATTGATTGTTCTTAAACAGGACGACTATTTTTGTCTGTAACTATAACCACCTAGTATAGGTAGTGTAAACCAGTATAAACTCTCATTGATTATCCGGTCCTCACTTGCATACAACGGGCTGATTTTTAATACAAGCAGGATATGTCCAATTTATATCACAAAAGCCGGATTTATATATAAGAACAAAGACTAAGGGGTATATTTACTAAACTGTGGGTTTGAAAAGTGGAGATGTTGCCTATAGCAACCAATCAGATTCAAGCTTTCATTTTGTAGAATGTACTAAATAAATGACAGCTAGAATCTGATTGGCTGCTATAGGCAATATCTCCACTTTTCCAAACCCGCAGTTTAGTAGATATGCCCCTAAGACTTTGGGCCTGGTTCACAGCGAGAGGTATGCCTGTTTGGATAGCATTTACTTAAGTTTTTTCGTATACAGCCGTGGCTATTGAGACCTGCAACTTTTGGTGCTTAGGACTCCTTATTCCTTATAAGAGGACTGATGGGAGAGAGACAGGATATACTAACGTAGGCAACATACAGCAAGGGCGGGTCCGTGAATTGTGTATGGATTCAGACAGTTCCAAATACACATGAAAAAGTGGCTTTATTTGCTGGTAGTCAGGGGCAGCTATAAGTAGCGGATAATGATAATGATGACGAATACCCAAACTAGAAAACACTTGTAATTAGAGGCTTGCAAAGACGCTTATGGAGAATTTAGTAGTTACTCAACCTTAGATTAGGATTTCCCCAGCGTCATGTAGCAAAAATAACAACATTATTTATTTTTTTTTGTACACGTCGGGAACTTCTATTACTTTTACAATTTCAAATGATACTTCATAGCAACTCGGTTCGTAACATATAAAATAAAAGTTTTTTGTACATGTTCGTAAGTTAGATCTAACGGTCTGAGGGGTGTGTCTGTTGTCAAACGGACGCATCTGCTGCTCTCTCACACCTGGGGGTAAATTTATCAAGCTGCGGATTTGAAAAAGTGGAGATGTTACCTATAGCAACCAATCAGATTCTAGGGCCTGATTCATCAAGGTACTCAAATGCATACGCATCTGTTTTCCATACTTTGAGTGACGCAAACCGTTATATTTGCGTTGGAGTTTGAGATTGAGTTGACTTTGAGTGCAGTATCTGCTCTGTTTGCGCTGCGTATGTGGTGTTTTACATAGCTCAAGTCCCGTTTAGCAGATGCGTATGCATTTGCGTACCTTGATGAATCAGGCCCCTAGTTATCATTTATTTAGTGCATTCTACAAAATGACAGCTAGAATCTCATTGGTTGCTATAGGCAACATCTCTACTTATTCAAACCTGCAGTTTGATAAATTTACCCCTTGGACTAAACGTCAGCTCTGAATACAGAGTACATACATAGTCACTTATGTGCAACTTTTTCAATTGCAAGATACACTTACATACATAAAGAGCCTGATTCAGAGAGGAGCGTAAGGATGTCCGAACACTAATGATCTGCACAGAAGTTCCATTATTGCTTAAGATATGTCTTAATTGATTTTAATGTATGCTTATTTGTACTTTGCTCATTATTAAAGTAATCAGAATTTTTTAGACCGACTTATCCATCTTTCATTTTATATACTGATGTGTAAAAACGGATATTAATTCAGTACTGACCTATTACCTTTTTGTGTATTCATTTTTTTAACTTTTCCTTTAACGGAATACCGGACCCCTGTCGTCAGCTGCAGATACACATCTAATTAATTTAAGTTCTATATTTCAGTGTCGTTAGGCTTTTGTTTGTCGGCTGAACCTCACTGCTCCAGGCCAGAAAAACGTAATAAATAAAAAAACATAAAGCTGCAACATCAAAGAAATAAGCCCCTCTCTCCGGTGATAATGCTGATGATTATATTGCCACTTGAAATATTTAACCTTAAATGTGCTAAAGTATATGGCCATGATTAGTAAATATTAGTCAATATATATATAAAACAAAAAAACAATTAAAAGTAGCAAAAAAAGTCACTTTGCGGCAGTTTGCCCACTGGCAGTGGCGGGCTGGCTCGGGGGGCAGGGGGGCATGGGCCGCTCGGTCAGGCCGCTATTAGGGCCGGGGGGTAGGCCGACCGGCCGCAAAATACAATTGTTTCCCCCGCGGCCGCATCTGATGACATCAGATGCGGCTGCGTCGGCGCACAGACGGCCGCATCACATGACAGGAGAAGCGGCCGCGTCATCAATGACGCGGCCGCATCCCTTTTCATGAGATGCGGCCGCCTGTGTGCCCCCCGGCCACGCCTCTCCCAGCCCGCGTCTGCCCACTGGTACCTGGGAATCCCTATAACATAAGAGAAAATGGAAAGCGCAAACTAAAGTGACAATTGTGGCACTAAAAGAATAGAACACTTCTAAACTTTGTGGCTAAAACCACACAATCTCTAACAAAGAATAAGTATCACTGAAAAAGCTGTGCCTTCTATAAAATTGCATCTAGTAATAATAATAATACGTAAAAAAATAAATTAAAAACATTGACAATACGATACAGATCGATCTTGTATCATAAAAATAGGACTCTCTGCCTCTAATGAAATCACCAATATCGGTGAAGAAACGCGTCATGCTGTTTATAAGGTATAAAAGCACTGCTTCTGTAATGTTAGTATTCCATATCTAAAAAGTTATAGCAGTCAGTGCTCGAAAATCTTTTAAGCAGGCTGACGCGTTTCTTCACCTAGATTGGTGATTTCTTCAGAGAATCATATTTTATAATACAAGATCGATCTGTATCTTATGGTCACTGCTTTTAATTTAGTTTATAGGTTTTTCAGTGGTAATTATTCTTTCTTAGAGAGTGTGGTTTTAGCCAAATAATTTGGTAGCATTATATTCTATATTTAGTCGAACAATTATCACTTTTTTTTATAGGTTTATTGTATTTACAAAAAAACCCCAGTAAAAACTAATATATTAGTGCACAATAAACACAGAACAAATTACTATGTATTCTAGCTATGCTTCAATATAATGAAAGCAATCTCTCTGGTGTACACTCTGCTGTCTAAACCAGGCAAACCAATCTGGACCCAAAGCAGGTCGGCCTATGTGAATACGGCCCAAACGGCGTTAGACGCATTATCTATAACTCACCAAGAAAGGTGTTGGAAATATACTCTGAAACCTGGTTCCCGGAACGGCTCATCTCAGACAAGTGCGTCAGCTCACGGTTCAGCATTCTCTTGAACTGTCAGAGAGAAGACATTATTAATAATAATAATAATAATAATAATAATAATAATAAAAATATGGTCTATTTATATAGCACCAACCGTAGTAAACATTGCATTACAATGAAAGGTGTCCGACACAGTTTAATTCAAAGCAACCAAATACATGTAATATTGTGTTAATCATCAAGTCAAGAAATTACTTGTTTACCGTATCTTGTGTGACAATGAGAGAGGAAGGAGACAGACCCAACAGACATTCTAGGGGGTTAAAAAGACAAACGACCCTTTCTACTGCATTGATCAGATCAATTATTAGGGAAATCGTTGTGTGATGGGTTACACAGGTCAACGCGGACGTAACATGTCAAATAAGTAATATACAGTTCATGTGGAGTGAGACCCCAATGGAAGGTACATCCGTTACACTAAAATAAAGACTTGTCAGTTGTACAATCTACTCGTAGAACGGAGATTAAGGCAGCATGGTCCTATCAAGGTATACTCAGTACCACTCTACAGCACAGCATTACCATCAGAGGGTCCTTACCTTGATGTATCCCCAGGACACAGAGCGTAAGTAGTTGATATCTGGCATGGTGGCCGTATGCAGAGTACACGGCAGGAGACCGGCAGGATGTTCTGAGCACCTTGTTTTGTCTTCAATCTCCTCCTCTGTTGCTGTCTGTTGTACAATCCTCCTACTACATTCCCATATTTCTCAATGAATCGTCATCGGCTAATACAGCCCCAAGTATGTCTGTTTTCATTCCAAGTCCATGTTTAACTCTTCCCACACTTTACATGTCCAATCTTTCTGAGTTATTCCTCTGACTGTTCTCTCTTTACCATTTATCATTTGATCTAATTGTGACCTCTCTCCTCACACCCCTGCTCCCCTCACCCTCTCCTCACACCCCTGCCCCCCCACTCCCTCTCCTCACACCCCTGCCCCCCTCACCCTCTCCTCACACCCCTGCCCCCCTCTCCTCACACCTGCCCCCCCCCCCACTCTCTCTCTCCTCCCACCCCTGCCCCCCTCACCCTCTCCTCCCACCCCTGCCCCCCTCACCTCACACCCCTGCCCCCCTCACCCTCCTGCCCCCCTCACCCTATCCTCACACTCCTGCCCTCCTCACCCTCTCCTCACACCCCTGCCCCCCCACTCCCTCTCCTCACACCCCTGCCCCCTCACCCTCTCCTCACACCTTCCCCCCCCACTCTCTCTCTCC
This sequence comes from Mixophyes fleayi, assembly GCF_038048845.1. Lineage (NCBI taxonomy): Eukaryota > Metazoa > Chordata > Amphibia > Anura > Limnodynastidae > Mixophyes > Mixophyes fleayi. The sequence goes on from NC_134405.1 coordinate 43,451,791, forward strand.
TCACACCCCTGCCTCTCTCTCTATTCCCACACCACAACCCCCTCTGTCTCTCTCCTTACACCCCTGCCTCTCTCTATTCCCACACCCCTGCCTCTCTCTCACCACTGCCTTTCTCTCTCACTATTCCCACACCCCTGCCTCTCTCTCACTATTCCCACACTCCTGCCTCTCTCTCACTATTCCCACACCCCAGCCTCTCTCTCACTATTCCCACACCCCTGCCTCTCTCTCTCTCACCACTGCCTCTCTCTCTCTATTCCCACACCACTGCCTCTCTCTATTCTCACACCCCTCTCTCTCTATTCTCACACCCCTCTCTCTCTATTCTCACACCCCTGCCCCTCTCTCTCTATTCTCACACCCCTCTCTCTCTATTCTCACACCCCTCTCTCTCTATTCTCACACCCCTGCCCCTCTCTCTCTATTCTCACACCCCTCTCTCTCTATTCTCACACCCCTCTCTCTCTATTCTCACACCCCTCTCTCTCTATTCTCACACCCCTCTCTCTCTATTCTCACACCCCTGCCCCTCTCTCTCTATTCTCACACCCCTCTCTCTCTATTCTCACACCCCTCTCTCTCTATTCTCACACCCCGTCTTCCTCCCAATCTTATCTCTTAAACTCTCTTCTCTCTCTGCCTGTGCCCTGGCACGTTCCTGTCTCTACAATGAGAATGCTGCTCCTGATCTCACAGACTGTCTCCTATGAGATCCTTGTACCATCTGTCTGCAGTTTCTATCTCAGAGTCTCTCCGCTACTTACACATCTCCCTGTGCCGGCACCTTCTATCTTACACTATATCATGTTTTCCCAGTCCCTCCCTGCACCCCCTCCTCCTGGATAGTATCCTGTCAGCTGCACTATGTCTGCGGGAGGTGGGAGCAGAGCTGGGACTCCGTCTGGTTACCAGCAAAGTTTGAGGCACCCATTACACTACTCACATATATATACAGACATACACGGAGGTGGTATCAGTAGATCATCTTAGTGTGATGACGCTCACAAAAGTTAGATTGTTTTATATTTGCAAGAAAATGATAAAGTGGGTGGCAGGGCACAGATCTACCCTGCAGCCACACTCTATATGACATCCACATGCCGCCAAGCTATTGGAATAATCATTAAAATGAACATATCAAGCAACCTTACTTACATTACACTGCACTGTCAGATGAGCCAAAACACTAACATGGAAACGTTTACCTGTCATAACAAATGTCTATGGTTCACAATGCACACATATAAGAGATACACCTTATTATGCACTTGTGAAAAGGCTCTGGTTATCTCTGCCCTGACTGTAAATACACTGCACTGTATAATAACCCTGGGTATCTATGCAGGGAAGATCACACTGCACTGTGTAATAAGCCTGGGTATCTCAACAATGATGATGCTCATACTGCACTGTATAACACTGGGTATCTATGCAGTGAGGAAGATCACACTGCACTGTGTCATAACCCTGAGAATCTATACACGGATGAAGATCACACTGCACTGTATAATAACCCTGGATATCTATACATGGATGATGATCACACTGCATTGCATAATAACTTTGGGTATCCTTCCACTGATGACCACACTGCACGTATAATAATCCTGGGAATCTATACACTGATGGTGATCACACTACACTGTATAATAACCCTGGGAATCTATACAGTGATAATGATCACACTGCACTGTATAAAAACCCTGGGAATCTATACACTGATGGTGATCACACTGCACTGTATACATGACCCTGGGTATCTATGCAGTGATGAAGATCACACTGCAGTGTATAATAACCCTGGGTATCTGATGATGATCACACTGTATTGTATAATTAACCCTGGGTATCTCTACACTGATGACGATCACAGTGCACTGTATAATAACCATGGAAATCTCTATACTGAGGAACACACTGCACTGTATAATAAGATTGGGTATCTATGCAGTGAGGAAGATCACACTGCACTGTGTCATAACCCTGGGAATCTATACACGGATGAAGATCACACTGCACTGTATAATAACCCTGGGAATCTATACATGGATGATGATCACACTGCATTGCATAATAACTTTGGGTATCCTTCCACTGATGACCACACTGCACATATAACAATCCTGGGCATCTCTACACTGAAGAAGATCACACTGCACTGTGTAATAACCCTGGGCATCTATACAATGATGATGATCACACTGCACAATAACCCTGGGTATCAAATACAGTGAGGAAGATCTCACTGCACTGTGTAATAACCCTGGGCATCTATACAATGATGATGATCACACTGCACTGTATAGATAACCATGGGTCTCTATGCAGTGATGAATATCACACTGCACTGTGTAATAACCCTGGGTATCTGATGATGATCACACTGTATTGTATAATTAACCCTGGGTATCTCTACACTGATGACGATCACAGTGCACTGTATAATAACCATGGAAATCTCTATACTGAGGAACACACTGCACTGTATAATAAGATTGGGTATCTATGCATTGAGGAAGATCACACTGCACTGTATAATAACCCTGTGAATCTATACTCTGATGGTGATCACACTGCACTGTATAATAACACTGTGAATCTATACTCTGATGGTGATCACATTGCACTGTATAATAACACTGGGTATCTCAACAATTATGATGATCACACTGCACCATATAATAACCATGGGTATATATACACGAATGATAAATCACACTGCACTGAATAATTATCCTGGGAATCTATACATTAATGATCACACTGCACTGCAAATATTGACTATTTGCATAAACTTAATGTAATTGTCAATTAAAGCCTTTGACACTTATACTGAAGTAAAATTACAAGCATTTTATACCATAGCAACATCTAACAAAGAGGTCTAAAACCACTGAAGCAGCAAACTTTGTGGAAAACCAAACTTTTGGCCATGACTGCAGATGAAACACTGTCCAAATTTCATTCATTTAAAAAAATAAAATAAAATAAAAATCTAAAAATATCTAGTCACAGATTGATACTAATTAAAACACTCTCTCTAGCAAGAAACCCAACAATAACAAGTTGTAAAATGTGGAGTCATTAAGTTATGAGGAAAGGTTAGCCAGTTTAGGTATGTTTACTTTAGAAAAAAGGGCGTCTAAGGGGAGATATGATTACTATGTACAAATACATTAAGGGTCAATACAGAGAACTTTCATGGGAACGCTTTACCCCAAGGACCAGGGCCGGTGCTAGGGTCCATGGCGCCCTAGGCATTTTTACAAAATCGGCGCCGCACCCCCCCCCCCGCAAAAATCGGCGCCCTCCTCCCCCCATCTTTCCTTACCTTGTCTCACCACCGAGACAAGGTAAGGCGGCGGTGGTGAGCAATAGCCTCTTCCCCCTCCCCCATGCATCTGAATGCTGTGCGGCGGCCATGACAGGTATGGTCAGCAGTCGCCGCACATTTTTAGAGTAATTTACCATTCTGTGGCGCCCTCCAGAGCCCGGCGCCCTAGGCAAGTGCCTAACCTTGCCTAATGGGAGCGCCGGGCCTGCCAAGGACTATACACAGGACATGCAGTCACCCCCTAAGGTTAGAGGAGAGGACATTTCACAACCAGCAAAGGAAGGGGTTCTTTACAGTAAGAGCAGTCAAGATATGGAATTCATTGCCAGGGAAGGTTGTGATGGCAGATTTAATAGATATGTTTAAGGAAGGGTTAGACAAATTTTTAGTGAATACGTGAATCCAGGGATACGAACGTTAATTAAAATGAAGGATAGTAGTGGATCTAGGGAGAAATAGGACTGAAATATTGGGTCTGGGAGGATTTTCACATTTAAAACAGATGGGTGGTTGCTTAATCTGGATCAATTTCAAAAATAAGTGCAGGATCGCAGGAGATTCAAAATAGGTTGAACTGGATGGACTGGTGTCTTTTTTCAACCTCATCAACTATGTAACTATGCAACTGAGAGAAAAATGCAGCAATTCAAATGACACAAATATTAAGGGAGCAGGGGCGCACGCAGGATTGTCAGGGGGTTTCCCCCCCCCTCCCTGACCGAAAAAAACCCCACAAAAACCCCACGACAGAGAGCTTCTGCGCATGCGCCCGGCATGCGCAGCAGCACCGTTTCAGCAGCCGCGGCGCTGTCAAAAAAGTGTCCGCGGCGGTGCTGTATACAATACAGCACCGCCGCGGACGCTTCTTTGACAGCGCCGCGGCTGTTGTATAGGACAGTGCTGCTATGGTGGCCACTTGGTTAGTGCGGGGGGGGGGGTTACTGGAGACTCAAAACCCCCCCTTCGTGCGCCACTGGGGAGGAACATCTCACTAATAGAGACAGTAAACTCTCAGGAGACACCTCTGGGGGGAGATCCCAGTAATATATGTGTATTATACACCTCCTCTCTATTACATTATACACAGTACAGACACCTCTGGGGGAGATCCCAGTAATATCTGTGTATTATACATCTCCTCTCTATTACATTATACACAGTACAGACACCTCTGGGGGGGAGATCCCAGTAATATCTGTGTATTATACAGCTACTCTCTATTACATTATACACAGTACAGACACCTCTGGGGGGGAGATCCCAGTAATATCTGTGTATTATACAGCTACTCTCTATTACATTATACACAGTACAGACACCTCTGGGGGAGATCTCAGTAATATCTGTGTATTATACAGCTCCTCTCTATTACATTATACACAGTACAGACACCTCTGGGGGGGAGATCCCAGTAATATCTGTGTATTATACAGCTACTCTCTATTACATTATACACAGTACAGACACCTCTGGGGGAGATCTCAGTAATATCTGTGTATTATACATCTCCTCTCTATTACATTATACACAGTACTTACACCTCTGGGGAGATCTCAGTAATATCTGTGTATTATACATCTCCTCTCTATTACATTATACACAGTACATACAGATCTGGGGGAGATCCCAGTAATATCTGTGTATTATACATCTCCTCTCTATTACATTATACACAGTACAGACAACTCTGGGGGGAGATCCCAATAATATCTGTGTATTATACAGCTCCTCTCTATTACACTATACACAGTACAGACACCTCTGGGGGAGATCCCAGTAATATCTGTGTATTATACATCTCCTCTCTATTACATTATACACAGTACAGACACCTCTGGGGGAGATCCCAGTAATATCTGTGTATTATACAGCTCCTCTCTATTACATTATACACAGTACAGACACCTCTGGAGGAGATCCCAGTAATATCTGTGTATTATACAGCTCCTCTCTATTACATTATACACAACAGTACAGACACCTCTGGAGGAGATCCCAATAATATCTGTGCATTATACAGCTCCTCTCTATTACATTATACACAGTACAGACACCTCTGGGGGGAGATCCCAGTAATATCTGTGTATTATACATCTCCTCTCTATTACATTATACACAGTACAGACACCTCTGGGGGAGATCCAAGTAATATCTGTGTATTATAAAGCTCCTCTCTATTACATTATACACAGTACAGACACCTCTGGGGGAGATCCCAGTAATATCTGTGTATTATACATCTCCTCTCTATTACATTATACACAGTACAGACACCTCTGGGGGGAGATCCCAGTAATATCTGTGTATTATACATCTCCTCTCTATTACATTATACACAGTACAGACACCTCTGGGGGAGATCCAAGTAATATCTGTGTATTATAAAGCTCCTCTCTATTACATTATACACAGTACAGACACCTCTGGGGGAGATCCCAGTAATATCTGTGTATTATACATCTCCTCTCTATTACATTATACACAGTACAGACACCTCTGGGGGAGATCTCAGTAATATCTGTGTATTATACATCTCCTCTCTATTACATTATACACAGTACTTACACCTCTGGGGAGATCTCAGTAATATCTGTGTATTATACATCTCCTCTCTATTACATTATACACAGTACATACAGCTCTGGGGGAGATCCCAGTAATATCTGTGTATTATAAATCTCCTCTCTATTACATTATACACAGTACAGACACCTCTGGGGGAGATCCCAGTAATATCTGTGTATTATACAGCTCCTCTCTATTACACTATACACAGTACAGACACCTCTGGGGGAGATCCCAGTAATATCTGTGTATTATACATCTCCTCTCTATTACATTATACACAGTACAGACACCTCTGGGGGAGATCTCAGTAATATCTGTGTATTATACATCTCCTCTCTATTACATTATACACAGTACTTACACCTCTGGGGAGATCTCAGTAATATCTGTGTATTATACATCTCCTCTCTATTACATTATACACAGTACATACAGCTCTGGGGGAGATCCCAGTAATATCTGTGTATTATACATCTCCTCTCTATTACATTATACACAGTACAGACAACTCTGGGGGGAGATCCCAATAATATCTGTGTATTATACAGCTCCTCTCTATTACACTATACACAGTACAGACACCTCTGGGAGAGATCCCAGTAATATCTGTGTATTATACATCTCCTCTCTATTACATTATACACAGTACAGACACCTCTGGGGGAGATCCCAGTAATATCTGTGTATTATACAGCTCCTCTCTATTACATTATACACAGTACAGACACCTCTGGAGGAGATCCCAGTAATATCTGTGTATTATACAGCTCCTCTCTATTACATTATACACAGTACAGACACCTCTGGGGGGAGATCCCAGTAATATCTGTGTATTATAAATCTCCTCTCTATTACATTATACACAGTACAGACACCTCTGGGGGAGATCCCAGTAATATCTGTGTATTATACATCTCTTCTCTATTACATTATACACAGTACAGACACCTCTGGGGGGAGATCCCAGTAATATCTGTGCATTATACAGCTCCTCTCTATTACATTATACACAGTACAGACACCTCTGGGAGGAGATCCCAGTAATATCTGTGTATTATAAATCTCCTCTCTATTACATTATACACAGTACAGACACCTCTGGGGGAGATCCCAGTAATATCTGTGTATTATACAGCTCCTCTCTATTACATTATACACAATACAGACACCTCTGGGGGGAGATCCCAGTAATATCTGTGTATTATACATCTCCTCTCTATTACATTATACACAGTACAGACACCTCTGGAGGAGATCCCAGTAATATCTGTGTATTATACATCTCTTCTCTATTACATTATACACAGTACAGACACCTCTGGGGGGAGATCCCAGTAATATCTGTGTATTATACAGCTCCTCTCTATTACATTATACACAGTACAGACACCTCTGGGAGGAGATCCAAGTAATATCTGTGTATTAATGTCTCTCTATTACATTATACACAGTACAGACACCTCTGGAGGAGATCCCAGTAATATCTGTGTATTATACAGCTCTTCTATATTACATTATACACAGTACAGACACCTCTGGGGGAGATCCCAGTAATATCTGTGTATTATACAGCTACTCTCTATTACATTATACACAGTACAGACACCTCTAGGGGAGATCCCAGTAATATCTGTGTATTATACAGCTCCTCTCTATTACATTATACACAGTACAGACACCTCTGGGGGAGATCCCAGTAATATCTGTGTATTATACAGCTCCTCTCTAATACATTATACACAGTACAGACACCTCTGGGGGGAGATCCCAGTAATATCTGTGTATTATACATCTCCTCTCTATTACATTATACACAGTATAGACACCTCTGGGGGAGATCCCAGTAATATCTGTGTATTATACATCTCCTCTCTATTACATTATACACAGTACAGACACCTCTGGGAGGAGATCCCAGTCATATCTGTGTATTATACAGCTCATCTCTATTACATTATACACAGTACAGACACCTCTGGGGGAGATCCCAGTAATATCTGTGTATTATACAGCTCCTCTGTATTACATTATACACAGTACAGACACCTCTGGGGGAGATCCCAGTAATATCTGTGTATTATACAGCTCCTCTCAATTACATTATACACAGTACAGACACCTCTAGGGGAGATCCCAGTAATATATGTGTATTATACAGCTCCTCTCTATTACATTATACACAGTACAGACACCTCTGGGGGAGATCCCAGTAATATCTGTGTATTATACATCTCCTCTCAATTACATTATACACAGTACAGACACCTCTGGGGGGAGATCCCAGTAATATCTGTGTATTATACAGCTCCTCTCTATTACATTATACACAGTACAGACACCTCTGGGGGGAGATCCCAGTAATATCTGTGTATTATACAGCTGCTCTCTATTACATTATACACAGTACAGACACCTCTAGGGGAGATCCCAGTAATATCTGTGTATTATACATCTACTCTCTATTACATTATACACAGTACAGACACCTCTGGGGGAGATCCCAGTAATATCTGTGTATTATACAGCTCCTCTGTATTACATTATACACAGTACAGACACCTCTGGGGGAGATCCCAGTAATATCTGTGTATTATACAGCTCCTCTCTATTACATTATACACAGTACAGACACCTCTGGGGGAGATCCCAGTAATATCTGTGTATTATACATCTCCTCTCTATTACATTATACACAGTACAGACACCTCTGGGGGGAGATCCCAGTAATATCTGTGTATTATACAGCTCCTCTCTATTACATTATACACAGTACAGACACCTCTGGGGGGAGATCCCAGTAATATCTGTGTATTATACAGCTACTCTCTATTACATTATACACAGTACAGACACCTCTAGGGGAGATCCCAGTAATATCTGTGTATTATACAGCTCTTCTATATTACATTATACACAGTACAGACACCTCTGGGAGGAGATCCCAGTAATATCTGTGTATTATACAGCTCCTCTCTATTACATTATACACAGTACAGACACCTCTGGAGGAGATCCCAGTAATATCTGTGTATTATACAGCTCCTCTGTATTACATTATACACAGTACAGACACCTCTGGGGGAGATCCCAGTAATATCTGTGTATTATACAGCTCCTCTCTATTACATTATACACAGTACAGACACCTCTGGGGGAGATCCCAGTAATATCTGTGTATTATACATCTCCTCTCAATTACATTATACACAGTACAGACACCTCTGGGGGGAGATCCCAGTAATATCTGTGTATTATACAGCTCCTCTCTATTACATTATACACAGTACAGACACCTCTGGGGGGAGATCCCAGTAATATCTGTGTATTATACAGCTGCTCTCTATTACATTATACACAGTACAGACACCTCTAGGGGAGATCCCAGTAATATCTGTGTATTATACATCTACTCTCTATTACATTATACACAGTACAGACACCTCTGGGGGAGATCCCAGTAATATCTGTGTATTATACAGCTCCTCTGTATTACATTATACACAGTACAGACACCTCTGGGGGAGATCCCAGTAATATCTGTGTATTATACAGCTCCTCTCTATTACATTATACACAGTACAGACACCTCTGGGGGAGATTCCAGTGATATCTGTGTATTATACATCTCCTCTCTATTACATTATACACAGTACAGACACATCTGGGGGGAGATCCCAGTAATATCTGTGTATTATACAGCTCCTCTCTATTACATTATACACAGTACAGACACCTCTGGGGGGAGATCCCAGTAATATCTGTGTATTATAAATCTCCTCTCTATTACATTATACACAGTACAGACACCTCTGGGGGAGATCCCAGTAATATCTGTGTATTATACAGCTCCTCTCTATTACATTATACACAGTACAGACACCTCTGGGGGGAGATCCCAGTAATATCTGTGTATTATACATCTCTTCTCTATTACATTATACACAGTACAGACACCTCTGGGGGGAGATCCCAGTAATATCTGTGTATTATACAGCTCCTCTCTATTACATTATACACAGTACAGACACCTCTGGAGGAGATCCCAGTAATATCTGTGTATTATACATCTCTTCTCTATTACATTATACACAGTACAGACACCTCTGGGGGGAGATCCCAGTAATATCTGTGTATTATACAGCTCCTCTCTATTACATTATACACAGTACAGACACCTCTGGGAGGAGATCCAAGTAATATCTGTGTATTAATGTCTCTCTATTACATTATACACAGTACAGACACCTCTGGAGGAGATCCCAGTAATATCTGTGTATTATACAGCTCTTCTATATTACATTATACACAGTACAGACACCTCTGGGGGAGATCCCAGTAATATCTGTGTATTATACAGCTACTCTCTATTACATTATACACAGTACAGACACCTCTAGGGGAGATCCCAGTAATATCTGTGTATTATACAGCTCCTCTCTATTACATTATACACAGTACAGACACCTCTGGGGGAGATCCCAGTAATATCTGTGTATTATACAGCTCCTCTCTAATACATTATACACAGTACAGACACCTCTGGGGGGAGATCCCAGTAATATCTGTGTATTATACATCTCCTCTCTATTACATTATACACAGTATAGACACCTCTGGGGGAGATCCCAGTAATATCTGTGTATTATACATCTCCTCTCTATTACATTATACACAGTACAGACACCTCTGGGGGGAGATCCCAGTCATATCTGTGTATTATACAGCTCATCTCTATTACATTATACACAGTACAGACACCTCTGGGGGAGATCCCAGTAATATCTGTGTATTATACAGCTCCTCTGTATTACATTATACACAGTACAGACACCTCTGGGGGAGATCCCAGTAATATCTGTGTATTATACAGCTCCTCTCTATTACATTATACACAGTACAGACACCTCTGGGGGAGATCCCAGTAATATCTGTGTATTATACATCTCCTCTCAATTACATTATACACAGTACAGACACCTCTGGGGGGAGATCCCAGTAATATCTGTGTATTATACAGCTCCTCTCTATTACATTATACACAGTACAGACACCTCTGGGGGAGATCCCAGTAATATCTGTGTATTATACAGCTGCTCTCTATTACATTATACACAGTACAGACACCTCTAGGGGAGATCCCAGTAATATCTGTGTATTATACAGCTCCTCTCTATTACATTATACACAGTACAGACACCTCTGGAGGAGATCCCAGTAATATCTGTGTATTATACAGCTCCTCTCTATTACATTATACACAGTACAGACACCTCTAGGGGAGATCCCAGTAATATCTGTGTATTATACAGCTCCTCTCTATTACATTATACACAGTACAGACACCTCTGGGGGGAGATCCCAGTAATATCTGTGTATTATAAATCTCCTCTCTATTACATTATACACAGTACAGACACCTCTGGGGGAGATCCCAGTAATATCTGTGTATTATACAGCTCCTCTCTATTACATTATACACAGTACAGACACCTCTGGGGGGAGATCCCAGTAATATCTGTGTATTATACATCTCCTCTCTATTACATTATACACAGTACAGACACCTCTGGAGGAGATCCCAGTAATATCTGTGTATTATACATCTCTTCTCTATTACATTATACACAGTACAGACACCTCTGGGGGGAGATCCCAGTAATATCTGTGTATTATACAGCTCCTCTCTATTACATTATACACAGTACAGACACCTCTGGGAGGAGATCCAAGTAATATCTGTGTATTAATGTCTCTCTATTACATTATACACAGTACAGACACCTCTGGAGGAGATCCCAGTAATATCTGTGTATTATACAGCTCTTCTATATTACATTATACACAGTACAGACACCTCTGGGGGAGATCCCAGTAATATCTGTGTATTATACAGCTACTCTCTATTACATTATACACAGTACAGACACCTCTAGGGGAGATCCCAGTAATATCTGTGTATTATACAGCTCCTCTCTATTACATTATACACAGTACAGACACCTCTGGGGGAGATCCCAGTAATATCTGTGTATTATACAGCTCCTCTCTAATACATTATACACAGTACAGACACCTCTAGGGGGAGATCCCAGTAATATCTGTGTATTATACATCTCCTCTCTATTACATTATACACAGTATAGACACCTCTGGGGGAGATCCCAGTAATATCTGTGTATTATACATCTCCTCTCTATTACATTATACACAGTACAGACACCTCTGGGGGGAGATCCCAGTCATATCTGTGTATTATACAGCTCATCTCTATTACATTATACACAGTACAGACACCTCTGGGGGAGATCCCAGTAATATCTGTGTATTATACAGCTCCTCTGTATTACATTATACACAGTACAGACACCTCTGGGGGAGATCCCAGTAATATCTGTGTATTATACAGCTCCTCTCTATTACATTATACACAGTACAGACACCTCTGGGGGAGATCCCAGTAATATCTGTGTATTATACATCTCCTCTCAATTACATTATACACAGTACAGACACCTCTGGGGGGAGATCCCAGTAATATCTGTGTATTATACAGCTCCTCTCTATTACATTATACACAGTACAGACACCTCTGGGGGGAGATCCCAGTAATATCTGTGTATTATACAGCTGCTCTCTATTACATTATACACAGTACAGACACCTCTAGGGGAGATCCCAGTAATATCTGTGTATTATACATCTACTCTCTATTACATTATACACAGTACAGACACCTCTGGGGGAGATCCCAGTAATATCTGTGTATTATACAGCTCCTCTGTATTACATTATACACAGTACAGACACCTCTGGGGGAGATCCCAGTAATATCTGTGTATTATACAGCTCCTCTCTATTACATTATACACAGTACAGACACCTCTGGGGGAGATCCCAGTAATATCTGTGTATTATACATCTCCTCTCTATTACATTATACACAGTACAGACACCTCTGGGGGGAGATCCCAGTAATATCTGTGTATTATACAGCTCCTCTCTATTACATTATACACAGTACAGACACCTCTGGGGGAGATCCCAGTAATATCTGTGTATTATACAGCTACTCTCTATTACATTATACACAGTACAGACACCTCTAGGGGAGATCCCAGTAATATCTGTGTATTATACAGCTCTTCTATATTACATTATACACAGTACAGACACCTCTGGGAGGAGATCCCAGTAATATCTGTGTATTATACAGCTCCTCTCTATTACATTATACACAGTACAGACACCTCTGGAGGAGATCCCAGTAATATCTGTGTATTATACAGCTCCTCTGTATTACATTATACACAGTACAGACACCTCTGGGGGAGATCCCAGTAATATCTGTGTATTATACAGCTCCTCTCTATTACATTATACACAGTACAGACACCTCTGGGGGAGATCCCAGTAATATCTGTGTATTATACATCTCCTCTCAATTACATTATACACAGTACAGACACCTCTGGGGGGAGATCCCAGTAATATCTGTGTATTATACAGCTCCTCTCTATTACATTATACACAGTACAGACACCTCTGGGGGGAGATCCCAGTAATATCTGTGTATTATACAGCTGCTCTCTATTACATTATACACAGTACAGACACCTCTAGGGGAGATCCCAGTAATATCTGTGTATTATACATCTACTCTCTATTACATTATACACAGTACAGACACCTCTGGGGGAGATTCCAGTGATATCTGTGTATTATACATCTCCTCTCTATTACATTATACACAGTACAGACACATCTGGGGGGAGATCCCAGTAATATTTGTGTATTATACAGCTCCTCTCTATTACATTATACACAGTACAGACACCTCTGGGGGGAGATCCCAGTAATATCTGTGTATTATACAGCTACTCTCTATTACATTATACACAGTACAGACACCTCTAGGGGAGATCCCAGTAATATCTGTGTATTATACAGCTCTTCTATATTACATTATACACAGTACAGACACCTCTGGGAGGAGATCCCAGTAATATCTGTGTATTATACAGCTCCTCTCTATTACATTATACACAGTACAGACACCTCTAGGGGAGATCCCAGTAATATCTGTGTATTATACAGCTCCTCTCTATTACATTATACACAGTACAGACACCTCTGGGGGAGATCCCAGTAATATCTGTGTATTATACAGCTCTTCTATATTACATTATACACAGTACAGACACCTCTGGAGGAGATCCCAGTAATATCTGTGTATTATACAGCTCTTCTATATTACATTATACACAGTACAGACACCTCTGGAGGAGATCCCAGTAATATCTGTGTATTATACATCTCCCCTCTATTACATTATACACAGTACAGACACCTCTGGGGGAGATCCCAGTAATATCTGTGTATTATACAGCTCCTCTCTATTACATTATACACAGTACAGACACCTCTGGGAGGAGATCCCAGTAATATCTTTGTATTATACAGCTACTCTCTATTACATTATACACAGTACAGACACCTCTGGAGGGAGATCCCAGTAATATCTGTGTATTATACAGCTCCTCTCTATTACATTATACACAGTACAGAAACCTCTGGGGGGAGATCCCAGTAATATCTGTGTATTATACAGCTCCTCTCTATTACATTATACACAGTACAGACACCTCTGGGGGAGATCCCAGTAATATCTGTGTATTATACAGCTCCTCTCTATTACATTATACACAGTACAGACACCTCTGGGAGGAGATCTCAGTAATATCTGTGTATTATACATCTCCTCTCTATTACATTATACACAGTACAGACACCTCTGTAGGAGATCCCAGTAATATCTGTGTATTATACAGCTCTTCTATATTACATTATACACAGTACAGACACCTCTGGGGGAGATCCCAGTAATATCTGTGTATTATACAGCTCTTCTATATTACATTATACACAGTACAGACACCTCTGAAGGAGATCCCAGTAATATCTGTGTATTATACAGCTCCTCTCTATTACATTATACACAGTACAGACACCTCTGGGGGAGATCCCAGTAATATCTGTGTATTATACAGCTCCTCTCTATTACATTATACACAGTACAGACACCTCTGGAGGAGATCCCAGTAATATCTGTGTATTATACAGCTCCTCTCTATTACATTATACACAGTACAGACACCTCTGGAGGAGATCCCAGTAATATCTGTGTATTATACAGCTACTCTCTATTACATTATACACAGTACAGACACCTCTAGGGGAGATCCCAGTAATATCTGTGTATTATACATCTACTCTCTATTACATTATACACAGTACAGACACCTCTGGGGGAGATCCCAGTAATATCTGTGTATTATACAGCTCCTCTCTATTACATTATACACAGTACAGACACCTCTGGGGGAGATTCCAGTGATATCTGTGTATTATACATCTCCTCTCTATTACATTATACACAGTACAGACACATCTGGGGGGAGATCCCAGTAATATCTGTGTATTATACAGCTCCTCTCTATTACATTATACACAGTACAGACACCTCTGGGGGAGATCCCAGTAATATCTGTGTATTATACAGCTACTCTCTATTACATTATACACAGTACAGACACCTCTAGGGGAGATCCCAGTAATATCTGTGTATTATACAGCTCTTCTATATTACATTATACACAGTACAGACACCTCTGGGAGGAGATTCCAGTAATATCTGTGTATTATACAGCTCCTCTCTATTACATTATACACAGTACAGACACCTCTGGAGGAGATCCCAGTAATATCTGTGTATTATACAGCTCCTCTCTATTACATTATACACAGTACAGACACCTCTGGGAGGAGATCTCAGTAATATCTGTGTATTATACATCTCCTCTCTATTACATTATACACAGTACAGACACCTCTGTAGGAGATCCCAGTAATATCTGTGTATTATACAGCTCTTCTATATTACATTATACACAGTACAGACACCTCTGGGGGAGATCCCAGTAATATCTGTGTATTATACAGCTCTTCTATATTACATTATACACAGTACAGACACCTCTGAAGGAGATCCCAGTAATATCTGTGTATTATACAGCTCCTCTCTATTACATTATACACAGTACAGACACCTCTGGGGGAGATCCCAGTAATATCTGTGTATTATACAGCTCCTCTCTATTACATTATACACAGTACAGACACCTCTGGAGGAGATCCCAGTAATATCTGTGTATTATACAGCTCCTCTCTATTACATTATACACAGTACAGACACCTCTGGGGGGAGATCCCAGTAATATCTGTGTATTATACAGCTCCTCTCTATTACATTATACACAGTACAGACACCTCTAGGGGAGATCCCAGTAATATCTGTGTATTATACAGCTCCTCTCTATTACATTATACACAGTACAGACACCTCTGGGGGAGATCCCAGTAATATCTGTGTATTATACAGCTACTCTCTATTACATTATACACAGTACAGACACCTCTGGAGGGAGATCCCAGTAATATCTGTGTATTATACAGCTCCTCTCTATTACATTATACACAGTACAGACACCTCTGGGGGGAGATCCCAGTAATATCTGTGTATTATACAGCTCCTCTCTATTACATTATACACAGTACAGACACCTCTGGGGGAGATCCCAGTAATATCTGTGTATTATACAGCTCCTCTCTATTACATTATACACAGTACAGACACCTCTGGAGGAGATCCCAGTAATATCTGTGTATTATACAGCTCCTCTCTATTACATTATACACAGTACAGACACCTCTGGGGGAGATCCCAGTAATATCTGTGTATTATACAGCTCCTCTCTATTACATTATACACAGTACAGACACCTCAGGGGGAGAGATCCCAGTAACATCTGTGTATTATACAGCTCCTCTCTATTACATTATACACAGTACAGACACCTCTGGGGGAGATCCCAGTAATATCTGTGTATTATACAGCTCTTCTATATTACATTATACACAGTACAGACACCTCTGGAGGAGATCCCAGTAATATCTGTGTATTATACAGCTCTTCTATATTACATTATACACAGTACAGACACCTCTGGAGGAGATCCCAGTAATATCTGTGTATTATACATCTCCCCTCTATTACATTATACACAGTACAGACACCTCTGGGGGAGATCCCAGTAATATCTGTGTATTATACAGCTCCTCTCTATTACATTATACACAGTACAGACACCTCTGGGAGGAGATCCCAGTAATATCTTTGTATTATACAGCTACTCTCTATTACATTATACACAGTACAGACACCTCTGGAGGGAGATCCCAGTAATATCTGTGTATTATACAGCTCCTCTCTATTACATTATACACAGTACAGAAACCTCTGGGGGGAGATCCCAGTAATATCTGTGTATTATACAGCTCCTCTCTATTACATTATACACAGTACAGACACCTCTGGGGGAGATCCCAGTAATATCTGTGTATTATACAGCTCCTCTCTATTACATTATACACAGTACAGACACCTCTGGGGGGAGATCCCAGTAATATCTGTGTATTACTCAGCTCCTCTCTATTACATTATACACAGTACAGACACCTCTGGGGGAGATCCCAGTAATATCTGTGTATTATACAGCTCCTCTCTATTACATTATACACAGTACAGACACCTCTGGGGAGATCCCAGTAATATCTGTGTATTATACATCTCCTCTCTATTACATTATACACAGTACAGACACCTCTGGGGGAGATCCCAGTAATATCTGTGTATTATACATCTCCTCTCTATTACATTATACACAGTACAGACACCTCTGGGGGGAGATCCCAGTAATATCTGTGCATTATACAGCTCCTCTCTATTACATTATACACAGTACAGACACCTCTGGGGGAGATCCCAGTAATATCTGTGTATTATACAGCTCCTCTCTATTACATTATACACAGTACAGACACCTCTGGGGGAGATCCCAGTAATATCTGTGTATTATACATCTCCTCTCTATTACATTATACACAGTACAGACACCTCTGGGGGGAGATCCCAGTAATATCTGTGTATTATACAGCTCCTCTCTATTACATTATACACAGTACAGACACCTCTGGGGGAGATCCCAGTAATATCTGTGTATTATACAGCTCCTCTCTATTACATTATACACAGTACAGACACCTCTGGGGGAGATCCCAGTAATATCTGTGTATTATACATCTCCTCTCTATTACATTATACACAGTACAGACACCTCTGGGGGGAGATCCTAGTAATATCTGTGTATTATACATCTCCTCTCTATTACATTATACACAGTACAGACACCTCTGGGGGAGATCCCAGTAATATCTGTGTATTATACATCTCCTCTCTATTACATTATACACAGTACAGACACCTCTGGGGGGAGATCCCAGTAATATTTGTGTATTATACAGCTCCTCTCTATTACATTATACACAGTACAGACACCTCTGGGGGAGATCCCAGTAATATCTGTGTATTATACAGCTCCTCTCTATTACATTATACACAGTACAGACACCTCTGGGGGAGATCCCAGTAATATCTGTGTATTATACAGCTCCTCTCTATTACATTATACACAGTACAGACACCTCTGGGAGGAGATCCCAGTAATATCTTTGTATTATACAGCTCCTCTCTATTACATTATACACAGTACAGAAACCTCTGGGGGGAGATCCCAGTAATATCTGTGTATTATACAGCTCCTCTCTATTACATTATACACAGTACAGACACCTCTGGGGGAGATCCCAGTAATATCTGTGTATTATACAGCTCCTCTCTATTACATTATACACAGTACAGACACCTCTGGGGGGAGATCCCAGTAATATCTGTGTATTACTCATCTCCTCTCTATTACATTATACACAGTACAGACACCTCTGGGGGAGATCCCAGTAATATCTGTGTATTATACAGCTCCTCTCTATTACATTATACACAGTACAGACACCTCTGGGGGGAGATCCCAGTAATATCTGTGCATTATACAGCTCCTCTCTATTACATTATACACAGTACAGACACCTCTGGGGAGATCCCAGTAATATCTGTGTATTATACATCTCCTCTCTATTACATTATACACAGTACAGAAACCTCTGGGGGGAGATCCAGTAATATCTGTGTATTATACAGCTCCTCTCTATTACATTATACACAGTACAGACACCTCTGGGGGAGATCCCAGTAATATCTGTGTATTATACAGCTCCTCTCTATTACATTATACACAGTACAGAAACCTCTGGGGGGAGATCCCAGTAATATCTGTGTATTATACAGCTCCTCTCTATTACATTATACACAGTACAGACACCTCTGGGGGGAGATCCCAGTAATATCTGTGTATTATACAGCTCCTCTCTATTACATTATACACAGTACAGACACCTCTGGGGGAGATCCCAGTAATATCTGTGTATTATACATCTCCTCTCTATTACATTATACACAGTACAGACACCTCTGGGGGAGATCCCAGTAATATCTGTGCATTATACAGCTCCTCTCTATTACATTATACACAGTACAGACACCTCTGGGGGAGATCCCAGTAATATCTGTGTATTATACAGCTCCTCTCTATTACATTATACACAGTACAGACACCTCTGGGGGAGATCCCAGTAATATCTGTGTATTATACATCTCCTCTCTATTACATTATACACAGTACAGACACCTCTGGGGGGAGATCCCAGTAATATCTGTGTATTATACATCTCCTCTCTATTACATTATACACAGTACAGACACCTCTGGGGGGAGATCCCAGTAATATTTGTGTATTATACAGCTCCTCTCTATTACATTATACACAGTACAGACACCTCTGGGGGAGATCCCAGTAATATCTGTGTATTATACAGCTCCTCTCTATTACATTATACACAGTACAGACACCTCAGGGGGAGAGATCCCAGTAACATCTGTGTATTATACAGCTCCTCTCTATTACATTATACACAGTACAGACACCTCTGGGGAGATCCCAGTAATATCTGTGTATTATACATCTCCTCTCTATTACATTATACACAGTACAGACACCTCTGGGGGAGATCCCAGTAATATCTGTGTATTATACAGCTCCTCTCTATTACATTATACACAGTACAGACACCTCTGGGGGAGATCCCAGTAATATCTGTGTATTATACAGCTCTTCTATATTACATTATACACAGTACAGACACCTCTGGAGGAGATCCCAGTAATATCTGTGTATTATACATCTCCCCTCTATTACATTATACACAGTACAGACACCTCTGGGGGAGATCCCAGTAATATCTGTGTATTATACAGCTCCTCTCTATTACATTATACACAGTACAGACACCTCTGGGAGGAGATCCCAGTAATATCTTTGTATTATACAGCTACTCTCTATTACATTATACACAGTACAGACACCTCTGGAGGTAGATCCCAGTAATATCTGTGTATTATACAGCTCCTCTCTATTACATTATACACAGTACAGAAACCTCTGGGGGGAGATCCCAGTAATATCTGTGTATTATACAGCTCCTCTCTATTACATTATACACAGTACAGACACCTCTGGGGGAGATCCCAGTAATATCTGTGTATTATACAGCTCCTCTCTATTACATTATACACAGTACAGACACCTCTGGGGGGAGATCCCAGTAATATCTGTGTATTACTCAGCTCCTCTCTATTACATTATACACAGTACAGACACCTCTGGGGGAGATCCCAGTAATATCTGTGTATTATACAGCTCCTCTCTATTACATTATACACAGTACAGACACCTCTGGGGGAGATCCCAGTAATATCTGTGTATTATACATCTCCTCTCTATTACATTATACACAGTACAGACACCTCTGGGGGAGATCCCAGTAATATCTGTGTATTATACATCTCCTCTCTATTACATTATACACAGTACAGACACCTCTGGGGGAGATCCCAGTAATATCTGTGCATTATACAGCTCCTCTCTATTACATTATACACAGTACAGACACCTCTGGGGGAGATCCCAGTAATATCTGTGTATTATACAGCTCCTCTCTATTACATTATACACAGTACAGACACCTCTGGGGGAGATCCCAGTAATATCTGTGTATTATACATCTCCTCTCTATTACATTATACACAGTACAGACACCTCTGGGGGGAGATCCTAGTAATATCTGTGTATTATACAGCTCTTCTATATTA
Source organism: Mixophyes fleayi (assembly GCF_038048845.1). Classification (NCBI taxonomy): domain Eukaryota; kingdom Metazoa; phylum Chordata; class Amphibia; order Anura; family Limnodynastidae; genus Mixophyes; species Mixophyes fleayi. The sequence goes on from NC_134405.1 coordinate 43,472,913, forward strand.
CATTATACACAGTACAGACACCTCTGGGGGAGATCCCAGTAATATCTGTGTATTATACATCTCCTCTCTATTACATTATACACAGTACAGACACATCTGGGGGGAGATCCCAGTAATATCTGTGTATTATACAGCTCCTCTCTATTACATTATACACAGTACAGACACCTCTGGGGGGAGATCCCAGTAATATCTGTGTATTATACAGCTACTCTCTATTACATTATACACAGTACAGACACCTCTAGGGGAGATCCCAGTAATATCTGTGTATTATACAGCTCTTCTATATTACATTATACACAGTACAGACACCTCTGGGAGGAGATTCCAGTAATATCTGTGTATTATACAGCTCCTCTCTATTACATTATACACAGTACAGACACCTCTGGAGGAGATCCCAGTAATATCTGTGTATTATACAGCTCCTCTCTATTACATTATACACAGTACAGACACCTCTGGGAGGAGATCTCAGTAATATCTGTGTATTATACATCTCCTCTCTATTACATTATACACAGTACAGACACCTCTGTAGGAGATCCCAGTAATATCTGTGTATTATACAGCTCTTCTATATTACATTATACACAGTACAGACACCTCTGGGGGAGATCCCAGTAATATCTGTGTATTATACAGCTCTTCTATATTACATTATACACAGTACAGACACCTCTGAAGGAGATCCCAGTAATATCTGTGTATTATACAGCTCCTCTCTATTACATTATACACAGTACAGACACCTCTGGGGGAGATCCCAGTAATATCTGTGTATTATACAGCTCCTCTCTATTACATTATACACAGTACAGACACCTCTGGAGGAGATCCCAGTAATATCTGTGTATTATACAGCTCCTCTCTATTACATTATACACAGTACAGACACCTCTGGAGGAGATCCCAGTAATATCTGTGTATTATACAGCTACTCTCTATTACATTATACACAGTACAGACACCTCTGGAGGGAGATCCCAGTAATATCTGTGTATTATACAGCTCCTCTCTATTACATTATACACAGTACAGACACCTCTGGGGGGAGATCCCAGTAATATCTGTGTATTATACAGCTCCTCTCTATTACATTATACACAGTACAGACACCTCTGGGGGAGATCCCAGTAATATCTGTGTATTATACAGCTCCTCTCTATTACATTATACACAGTACAGACACCTCTGGAGGAGATCCCAGTAATATCTGTGTATTATACAGCTCCTCTCTATTACATTATACACAGTACAGACACCTCTGGGGGAGATCCCAGTAATATCTGTGTATTATACAGCTCCTCTCTATTACATTATACACAGTACAGACACCTCAGGGGGAGAGATCCCAGTAACATCTGTGTATTATACAGCTCCTCTCTATTACATTATACACAGTACAGACACCTCTGGGGGAGATCCCAGTAATATCTGTGTATTATACAGCTCTTCTATATTACATTATACACAGTACAGACACCTCTGGAGGAGATCCCAGTAATATCTGTGTATTATACAGCTCTTCTATATTACATTATACACAGTACAGACACCTCTGGAGGAGATCCCAGTAATATCTGTGTATTATACATCTCCCCTCTATTACATTATACACAGTACAGACACCTCTGGGGGAGATCCCAGTAATATCTGTGTATTATACAGCTCCTCTCTATTACATTATACACAGTACAGACACCTCTGGGAGGAGATCCCAGTAATATCTTTGTATTATACAGCTACTCTCTATTACATTATACACAGTACAGACACCTCTGGAGGGAGATCCCAGTAATATCTGTGTATTATACAGCTCCTCTCTATTACATTATACACAGTACAGAAACCTCTGGGGGGAGATCCCAGTAATATCTGTGTATTATACAGCTCCTCTCTATTACATTATACACAGTACAGACACCTCTGGGGGAGATCCCAGTAATATCTGTGTATTATACAGCTCCTCTCTATTACATTATACACAGTACAGACACCTCTGGGGGGAGATCCCAGTAATATCTGTGTATTACTCAGCTCCTCTCTATTACATTATACACAGTACAGACACCTCTGGGGGAGATCCCAGTAATATCTGTGTATTATACAGCTCCTCTCTATTACATTATACACAGTACAGACACCTCTGGGGGAGATCCCAGTAATATCTGTGTATTATACATCTCCTCTCTATTACATTATACACAGTACAGACACCTCTGGGGGAGATCCCAGTAATATCTGTGTATTATACATCTCCTCTCTATTACATTATACACAGTACAGACACCTCTGGGGGAGATCCCAGTAATATCTGTGCATTATACAGCTCCTCTCTATTACATTATACACAGTACAGACACCTCTGGGGGAGATCCCAGTAATATCTGTGTATTATACAGCTCCTCTCTATTACATTATACACAGTACAGACACCTCTGGGGGAGATCCCAGTAATATCTGTGTATTATACATCTCCTCTCTATTACATTATACACAGTACAGACACCTCTGGGGGGAGATCCCAGTAATATCTGTGTATTATACATCTCCTCTCTATTACATTATACACAGTACAGACACCTCTGGGGGGAGATCCCAGTAATATCTGTGTATTATAAATCTCCTCTCTATTACATTATACACAGTACAGACACCTCTGGGGGAGATCCCAGTAATATTTGTGTATTATACAGCTCCTCTCTATTACATTATACACAGTACAGACACCTCTGGGGGAGATCCCAGTAATATCTGTGTATTATACAGCTCCTCTCTATTACATTATACACAGTACAGACACCTCTGGGAGGAGATCCCAGTAATATCTTTGTATTATACAGCTACTCTCTATTACATTATACACAGTACAGACACCTCTGGAGGAGATCCCAGTAATATCTGTGTATTATACAGCTCCTCTCTATTACATTATACACAGTACAGACACCTCTGGGGGAGATCCCAGTAATATCTGTGTATTATACAGCTCCTCTCTATTACATTATACACAGTACAGACACCTCTGGGGGGAGATCCCAGTAATATCTGTGTATTACTCAGCTCCTCTCTATTACATTATACACAGTACAGACACCTCTGGGGGAGATCCCAGTAATATCTGTGTATTATACAGCTCCTCTCTATTACATTATACACAGTACAGACACCTCTGGGGAGATCCCAGTAATATCTGTGTATTATACATCTCCTCTCTATTACATTATACACAGTACAGACACCTCTGGGGGGAGATCCCAGTAATATCTGTGCATTATACAGCTCCTCTCTATTACATTATACACAGTACAGACACCTCTGGGGGAGATCCCAGTAATATCTGTGTATTATACAGCTCCTCTCTATTACATTATACACAGTACAGACACCTCTGGGGGAGATCCCAGTAATATCTGTGTATTATACATCTCCTCTCTATTACATTATACACAGTACAGACACCTCTGGGGGAGATCCCAGTAATATCTGTGTATTATACATCTCCTCTCTATTACATTATACACAGTACAGACACCTCTGGGGGGAGATCCCAGTAATATTTGTGTATTATACAGCTCCTCTCTATTACATTATACACAGTACAGACACCTCTGGGGGAGATCCCAGTAATATCTGTGTATTATACAGCTCCTCTCTATTACATTATACACAGTACAGACACCTCTGGGGGAGATCCCAGTAATATCTGTGTATTATACAGCTCTTCTATATTACATTATACACAGTACAGACACCTCTGGAGGAGATCCCAGTAATATCTGTGTATTATACATCTCCCCTCTATTACATTATACACAGTACAGACACCTCTGGGGGAGATCCCAGTAATATCTGTGTATTATACAGCTCCTCTCTATTACATTATACACAGTACAGACACCTCTGGGAGGAGATCCCAGTAATATCTTTGTATTATACATCTCCTCTCTATTACATTATACACAGTACAGACACCTCTGGAGGTAGATCCCAGTAATATCTGTGTATTATACAGCTCCTCTCTATTACATTATACACAGTACAGAAACCTCTGGGGGGAGATCCCAGTAATATCTGTGTATTATACAGCTCCTCTCTATTACATTATACACAGTACAGACACCTCTGGGGGAGATCCCAGTAATATCTGTGTATTATACAGCTCCTCTCTATTACATTATACACAGTACAGACACCTCTGGGGGAGATCCCAGTAATATCTGTGTATTACTCAGCTCCTCTCTATTACATTATACACAGTACAGACACCTCTGGGGGAGATCCCAGTAATATCTGTGTATTATACAGCTCCTCTCTATTACATTATACACAGTACAGACACCTCTGGGGGAGATCCCAGTAATATCTGTGTATTATACATCTCCTCTCTATTACATTATACACAGTACAGACACCTCTGGGGGAGATCCCAGTAATATCTGTGTATTATACATCTCCTCTCTATTACATTATACACAGTACAGACACCTCTGGGGGGAGATCCCAGTAATATCTGTGCATTATACAGCTCCTCTCTATTACATTATACACAGTACAGACACCTCTGGGGGAGATCCCAGTAATATCTGTGTATTATACAGCTCCTCTCTATTACATTATACACAGTACAGACACCTCTGGGGGAGATCCCAGTAATATCTGTGTATTATACATCTCCTCTCTATTACATTATACACAGTACAGACACCTCTGGGGGGAGATCCTAGTAATATCTGTGTATTATACAGCTCTTCTATATTACATTATACACAGTACAGACACCTCTGGGGGAGATCCCAGTAATATCTGTGTATTATACATCTCCTCTCTATTACATTATACACAGTACAGACACATCTGGGGGGAGATCCCAGTAATATCTGTGTATTATACAGCTCCTCTCTATTACATTATACACAGTACAGACACCTCTGGGGGGAGATCCCAGTAATATCTGTGTATTATACAGCTACTCTCTATTACATTATACACAGTACAGACACCTCTAGGGGAGATCCCAGTAATATCTGTGTATTATACAGCTCTTCTATATTACATTATACACAGTACAGACACCTCTGGGAGGAGATTCCAGTAATATCTGTGTATTATACAGCTCCTCTCTATTACATTATACACAGTACAGACACCTCTGGAGGAGATCCCAGTAATATCTGTGTATTATACAGCTCCTCTCTATTACATTATACACAGTACAGACACCTCTGGAGGAGATCTCAGTAATATCTGTGTATTATACATCTCCTCTCTATTACATTATACACAGTACAGACACCTCTGGAGGAGATCCCAGTAATATCTGTGTATTATACAGCTCTTCTATATTACATTATACACAGTACAGACACCTCTGGGGGAGATCCCAGTAATATCTGTGTATTATACAGCTCTTCTATATTACATTATACACAGTACAGACACCTCTGAAGGAGATCCCAGTAATATCTGTGTATTATACAGCTCCTCTCTATTACATTATACACAGTACAA